>NC_142930.1:164014034-164016534 GCF_046866305.1 Octopus bimaculoides | reverse complement strand
AGTAACTATGTTCTGCCAGTGTTGGAACTGCTGCAGTCGATGCTTTAAGAGATTGGCAACATCATAGTCCACAGATTTATCAATAAAACCTGAAGCTAGCTGCTTTAGTTAGTGATAGAATTGGACAATAAACGGGAATATTCCTGGGTGACAGCTTATCTGTAATGTTTCTTTTTTATTTTTGTCCTATCAATGAACTCTTGTCATCTCTGTTCAGGAAATGTAAAATTTACATAAAAGGATAAGCAGAAGGGGAAAAGATTAACACCATCTACTGTTTTTTTTTCTTTATGATGGTCTGAAACTGTACACGAATAACACTCATGGATCCAAAAGACAGAACTGGTCGCAATATTCTCGTGGAACATACGAATGGAATTTGGTTAGGATAAGTGTTTGTATTTAGAAGTCAAATGAGAAAAGATCGTCGATCAGGTAAGGAATATGGATGCTAATGGCCTATCTATCTCGCCCATCACTAGTGATGAATATTACGAATACACTGGAATCAACAAGAATATTGCATATGTTGGATCTGTGAGCAATGCTGGAGTGTCAAAAAAATACATCAGCAGACATCGGAAGATATGGAAGTCAGAGCTGTCTGGATTCAGTAAAACCATATTGCGTTATGCTCTTGCAGTGTCAGAGCTAGTACCGACATATGGAATATTAGACTGGACCCTCCAAGGAATCCGCCTCTTGGGCATCCGGATAAGAAAGATACAAACAACGACTGATAACTGCCATATTAACAGTGACAGTAACAAGATCTTATGTTAAACAGATCAATAAAGGCAGAGGCCTAAGATCAATCTTAGACAGCCATTGTATCACTTGGCGCAACACTTACTGATCATAAAAGAAATGAATATATCATACGCCTACGCAACACTGAACGTAATAACCATGAAAGGCGGTGATCTGGCAGAACCGTTAGTTTAACGGCATTCTTTATGTTCTGAGTTCAAATTCCGCCGAGGTCGACTTTGCCTTTTATCCTTTCGGGGTCGATAAAATAAGCACCAGATGAGTGCTGGGGTCAATGTAATCGACTTACCCCTTTCCCATAATATCAACATCCTTGTACCAAAATTTAAAAACCAATAAAGAACCACTAAGCAGTTACTTCGAGTGTACAGCCAAGGGTGGCTGGACTGAGACTCGGAAGAAAATACTTATAATGCCAGCAGAAACTGATATACGGGTACGTATCTCGCATTCTAAAGAAGACCAGAATCACTGACAGGAATTGTAACCTTTCCCGGACATGTAATAAATACAATACGACTCATCCAGAAGTTTACACGTTTGTTATCCAAAAACAAGCGTTAGCTATAAATACCTGACAAAGAAGAGCGATAAAGATATCTCTACACCCTAACGTTGCAATAGAAAATGTTGACTGAGCCATACTAGCGTGGAAGACACCAATTAATGTCAACAGGACACTACATTTTCATGAAGCATCAGAACTTAGAAAATAAAGAATACTGGTGGAACATTCCAATAAAAGCAACGTCCGTGTGTTAGCACCAATATGTTAGATATTGTTGTGCGAAACAGGAAAAAATGTCAACCGCTGGTGTAGGGATCAGCTGCCTGGCGGATATGAATATCTCTACATATATCGAGGGTGTGAGCGGTAATGGTGTCAAGAAGACCCAAAGGTGTCAGGTAATACTGAGTAAGTTCTATGGACAGACTATAGTTAAGCTCCAGGTTCGATAATTTTACGAATGAGGAGTCCAACGTAGGCCGTGTATTAGCAAGCATATGTATAAAAACTAACAGAATGAGATAAAAATAAAATATCCAAGACTGTTAATAGTTTTCAGAACATTTATAAAGAGAAAGTCTAAAGGTCTTTATAAATGGTCTAACATATATATATGTTAGATATTTATATGATTATCTATTATACATACATACACACACACATACATACATACATACATACATACATACATACACACACACACACACACACAAACACACACACACACACACACACACACACACATATAGATATATGTATATACGTTGACAAGCCACAAAAATGGTGAAACATTGATGTCCATCACTTCCAGATGGGATTCAGGATGAGTTATCTCGCCTGTCCATGACTCTAAGGCCATTTAACACACGGTGATTTCAGAGAGAGTGTTCTCCACTACGCGATTAGCAGCCTACTGGCAAATACACAGAGTATACACACGCACACACACACACACACACATATGCACATATACCTGTATATTTACTTGTATATACATGTACAGATATATATATCTGTACATATCTGTGTGTGTGTGTGTGTGTGTGTGTGTGTATACTCATATATATATATATATATATATATATATATATATATATATATATATACATCACATACATGCATATATATATTCATGCATAACGTGCTGAGAGTAGACGAAGAACTCTTCAAGAGATGTCCTGTGTATACACCTGTTCCATGAGAACTAAAGAAAGCTAGATT
>NC_142930.1:163984034-164001534 GCF_046866305.1 Octopus bimaculoides | reverse complement strand
TGTGTGTGTGTGTGTGGTTATATATGTATATACATTATATATACATATACATACATACATACATCTGAGTATATATTTTTTGTGTACGAAGAACAACTTGAATATCGGATAAGTGTCTAAACGTATGTGCTCTAGTTCCTTATGTTCTGAGTTCGAATTCCGTTGATTTCATCCCCACTCCCTGGAGTAGATAAAGAAATGTGTCAGCGAAATATCGTTGTCGATTTTATGGATTACCACTGTCCACAAAATTTCCGTTCCTGATCCGATGTTGCGGAATTCCTTCATCTTTACGTTCCGAAATGCACCGCCGAAGAGTTCGAATTCGTCTTTCATTTTTTCGGGGTCGATAAAAGAAGTAGCAGCAGAGCACTGGGGCCGATGTAATCGACAGACTCAAACCTCACAAATTACTGGTATTGTGGCAAAATTTGATGCTATTATTATATCTATCTTTCATATACCAGGGATTTCATTATATAGTATGCGTTTCAATTTCAAATTCCGCCGAGGTCAACTTTGCCTTTCATCATTTCGGGGTCGATTAATCAAGTACCAGTTACGTACTGGGGTCGATGTAATCGACTAGTCCCCTTCCGCCAAGTTTCAGGCCTTGTGTCTAAAGTAGAAAGGATTATTTCGTATGCAATTGTATATTTTGGGCAGTAGGATGTAAGTTGAAGGAAATTTGATCCACATTATAGACCCTCAATCTTCGGCTTTGCTGGAATTAATATAATAAATATCCTGGATTAAATGTTGGATTTAGTATCTATTCCCATAGTTCTATTAAGCGTGGAATCCTTGGGACTTGGTGGGATAATCCAAGATCCCTGTAAATTTTCCAAAATTTCTTCATCATTCGTCTAAAATTAAATTTAAAATTTTCTTCTTTTACTCGTTTCAATCATTGGACAGCGGCCATGCTGGGGCACTGCTTTCAAGGGTTTTAGTGACACAAATCGATCCCTGTATATTTTTTAAAAGTCTTTTATTTATTCCATCGTCTATTTTTGCCATTGCACACATATGTGTGTGTTTAAAAATATATACATATATAAACATATATATATATATATATATATATATATATATATATATACTGTATAAAGGTAACGCGTGTGTTCTGTCGTGATACAAACAATATATGAGTATATGCATATATATGTACATGTGTGTATATACCTTCATCCACATGTACACATAGATACATAACTGGGTACATGTGGATGAATGTATATACACACATGTACATATATATGCATATACTCATATATTGTTTATATATATATATATATATATATATATATATATATATATATGTATGTATGTATGTGTGTATGCGCGACGAGCTTGTTTCAGTTTCCGTCTACCACTTCCATCCAGAAAGACTTGTTCGGGTTAAGGCTATAAATAGAAAACACTTGCTCAAAATACCATGCAGTGGGATTGAACCCCGAACCTTGAGACTAGGAAGCAAATATCTTACCACACAGCCATGCTTACGCCTAAACCCATTCCTATCTCTACCTCTAATGCTTAAGTTTAACATTATTAGTGTCTTCAATTTCATCATTTAATTAAATAAAACTAATGAGAACAACGCAAATAATAATGATTTTTTTGTTAATTTAAAAACATTTCTCCACCGGAATTCTCAAATCAATTAACGTAAAGAGATCAATGTTATAATTAATTACTATAAGGTTGTTAATTTCATAATAAGGGAATGTTCTATATACGACAAATTTAGTTTTGACCAATAGGATGTACGTTCATTTGGTAGACGGAAACTGTGTGGAAGCCTATCGTATAATATATAGACATATGGATAAATATATATATATATATAAATGTATATATATATATATATATATATATATATATATATATATATATATATATATATATATATATATATATATTCCTGTATAATATCTATGTATATGTTTATAGATATGTTTATATATATACACACACACACATATACACAAACGTCCATGTATCCATCCGCCCATACATACATGCATACCTATATATATATATATATATTATATATATATATATATATATATATATATATATATATATGCACACACATATATATGTGCATACATACACGTACACACGCGCGTACGCACACACAAACGCACACACACACACACACACACACACAAACGCATATTTCATCACGCATTCTTTCTTGACTTTTGTAATAAGTTTATTTAATGCTATATATATATATATATATATATACATATATGTATATGCATGTATATATATATATATATGTGTGTGTGTGTGTGTGTGTGTGTGTGTGTGTGTATACATATATGTGTATATGTGTGTGTGTGTGCACCCGTGCGTGTGTTTGTGTGTGCGTGTATGCCTGTACTTGCTTCACGCACCTGCACCACCACTTGACAACTGGTGTTGGTTTGTTTGCGTTCCCTTAAGTTAGCAGTTCGGCAAAAGATACCGGTGGAATAAGTAACAGATTTAAAAAAACAAAAGACAAAGAACAAACAAACAAACAAAAACCAGACAGACCACAAAGATAACATAAATACTAAGGTTGATTTGTTAAAGAAAACCTTTCAAGGTGGTGCCCCAGCATGGCCATAATTTAATGGCTAAAACAAACAAAGGATCACAATATAAACGATATCTGAAGGGAAGAAATCGAGTTAGTGATTTGATAAAATGAGGAAATGCTGGAAAAATGATTAAGAAATAATGTTTTAAGGTTTTCGACTAACGGAGAAATATACAAAAGGAAATACCAGTCATATACTTAGGTTGATTCAGTACAAAAATATACGCCATTGCTGGAGATTCAGTCCCGATGTTTGAAATGGTGATAGTAACTGTCAATTCATAGAATATTTGGTTTTGGGATTCGCTTGTAAGCTGTATATTAAATCTATTTAGGATTTACAGTTATCCCTCGCCACATCGCGGTTCACCCATCGCGGTTCACCCATCGCGGTTTACCTATCGCGGTTTATTATTTAAGCTTACGTCGATTCGTCTGTGGTGTTGTTTTGGGTTTATATTAAAATAAATTTATACACACACACACACACACACACACACACACACACACACATATATATATATAAAATAAATTTATAGAAATTATAAGAATAATAAAAATATATATATATACAGTACAGTACTGTTTCTACTTCGCAGATTTTGACCTATCGCGGGTGATTACTGTAATTAAAGTGATCTTTAATGAAAAGCCCGGTATCGTTGCTGTTTTTATATATGTATGTAAATATACATTTATATATACATATGTAAGTTGTATATGTATATACATACACACCTACATACACACACGCATATATATATATATATATATATATAATATTATATTATATATATATTCTTTTACTTGCTTCATCCAATATTTGACTGCGGCCATGCTGGAGCACCTCCTTAAAGGGTTTTAGTCGAAGAAATTGACCCGAGAATTATTGTTTGTAAGCCTAGTACTTATTCCATCGTTCTCTTTTTTACTAAACCGCTAAGTTATGGGAACGTAAACACACCAGCACCGTGTGTCAAGTGATGGTAGGGGAACAAAAACAGACGCAAACACACACGCACACATACATATATATATATATATATATCTACCACGGGCTTCTTTTAGTTTCCACTCACAAGGCTTTGGTCAGCCCGGGGCTATAGTAGAAGACACTTGCCCAAGGTGACACGCAGTGGCACTGAACCCAGAACCGTGTGGCTGAGAAGCAAACTTCTTACCACACAGCCACGCCTGCGTTTGAAATATAAATATACACTAATTGGGATATGTAAACATTCTAAAAATCTACCATACACATATATTGTATAATATTTATAATTAAGCATACACACACACACAGTACATACATACAAATGCAATATATATATACATATATATATATATATATATATATATTTATATATATAATACAAATAATATGTGAGTATATGCATGTATACGTACATGTATGTACATACCTGCATCTACATGTATTTATAGATACATATCCGGGTACAGGACGTCACAAGAAAACGTGGGCAAAATGAGAAACAGAACATAAACAGAGCACAGAAAACAAACAGGCCACTATATATTGTGTGTGTGTTTGTGTGTGAGCACGGGCCCATCATTTCTAACATAGCATGAGGCCAGAACATTGACAGAAGATAACTATAGTTCAATATATCGATATTAGTACATAAATTGTAATTTATTTGTTTTCGACTCCGGAAGAATGAAAAGCAAAGTTAAAAACCCTTGGTAAGATTTGATACCAGACTATGAAAACCCCGAGTCTAAATAGCGCAAAGTATTTTGTTCGATGGTGCTAACGATTCGGCCAGTCCATCGGCCGGGAAGAAGAGAGAAATAATTCTTTTGTACTCTAGGCACAAGGTCCGAAATTTTGGAGGATGGGGCCAGTTGTTTAGATCGACCTCAGTGCGTAACTGGTACTTAATTTATCGACTCCCGAAAGGATGAAAGGCAAAGTCGACCTCGGTGGAATTTGCGAGAGAAATAATGTTAGCCTAAAGAAATAAAATCTCACAAGTCTTTCTTCTTTAGTTCGTAAGATTGTGTGTGTGTGTGTGTGTGTGTGTGTGTGTGTGTGTGTTAATAAGTGTGTGATGTGTGTTTATTGAGAGATAAAGGAGGAGTAATTTACTTATTATTATTATTATTATTATTATTATCAAGTCGCAGTGGCGGTGGCGCTCCGGTTCGTGGATAGATATATACACAGAGCAAAGCAAGGGAGAGAGGGAGAGAGAGAGAGAGAGAGAGAGAGAGAGAGGGAGGGAGGGAGGTAGGGAGGTCAAGATTTAGAAAGAGAGCAAGAGTGAAAGCGAGCGAGTAAGAGAGAGATAAAGAGAGGGAAAGAGAGGGAAGGAGGATAAAATTGAGAAAGAGGGCAAGAGCGAAAGCGAGCGAGTAAGGGAGAGAGAGAGAGATAAAGAGAGGGATAAAGTTGACGGCGGAGGCGGTGATGGCGGCGGTGGTGGTGGTGGTGGTGGTGGTGGTGGTGGGGTGTATTTCTTTTTTTTTTTTTTTCTATTAGAAGTTCTTGGGCGAAGGTGTAAAACAGACCGCCCCCATTTCTCGATGAACCAGTTACTAAACAGGTAGGTCGGTCTGAATGAACGGGAAAAGTCGGTGGGTCGAAGTTGGCGATGTGTCGGCTGCCTGTCTGTGTGTCCGTCTATCTGTCTATCTGTCCCTCTCTCTTTCTCTCTCTCTCTCTCTCCCTCTATCTTCGGTCTGTGTCTGGCCAGCTGGTACCACTTATATCTGAGTTTGATTTGTCGGCTTCTATCGGCTGCATATCTCCGTTTATCATTTAAGATAAATATATATATATATATATATATATATATATATATATATATATATATATATATATATATATATATATATTGTGGTTGGCTGGTCCTAGAGTGGGGGGCTGGATGTGTCCGAGTGCCGTGAATATCCGAAAACAACAACAACAACAGCGACTACAACAACGGTAGCAGTAGCAACAACATTAATAGTATAACCCAAGGAAAAAAAAATAACAAACAAACAGACAAAGAAGACAACAAAATTAAGTGTAGAAGGAGAGAGGGGAAAAGTATGAGTGAGAAATATAAACCATAGAGAAAAGAACGGCTGACTAACCGTGGGTCTTACTCAATTTGGCATAACTGGTTGTTACATAAATGGTTGGTTACTGAGTGGAGGACGCTTACGTACTCGAAAAAGAGAAACACACACACACACAAAAAAAAAAACAAGGAGGAAAAGAAAAATAACTTTGTGCTTATTTCTGACTGAAAGCAATTCGTTTCATTTCGCCCACCTCTCTCTCTTTTTCTTCATACATATACACATATTCATACAAAATCATACATACACACATATTTATATTTATACATAGTCATACATACGCACACACACAAATATATATATATATATATATATATTTGTGTGTATATATATATATATATATATATATATATATATATATATATATACATAAATACATACATACACAAACAAATATATATATATACATACATAAATACATACATACACAAACAAATATATATATATATACATACATAAATACATACATACACAAACAAATATATATATATATATATTTGTATATATTTATATATATATATATATATATACATACACAAACAAATATATATATATATATATATAAATCCATACATACACAAACAAATATATATATATATATATATATACATACATATACCGTTTTTAATTATTTTCTTTCTTCCTCTTTTTTTCTTTGTTTCTTTTTCTTTCTTTCCTTCTCTCTTTCTATCTTAGTTCCTTTCGCTACCGCCACAGCATGGAGATAGCAGCAGCAACTACAACAGCTACAGCACATACACTGAAGAAACACCACCACAACGACAGGAACAACAACAACAGCGACAACAATGACAAAAGTGTCAGCAAGAGGAAAAAATATTATAATAATAATAATAACAATAGTAATAATAAAAAGAAGTCTTTGAAACTAACCATGCCAACAGTGGTACCAACTTCACCACAGAACCACGACACCATGGCGTCTTTAAAAATGGCATATTCCGGCGGTGTTGGTGACGGGATTTGCAACGGCGTTGAGGATAATAAATACATCGACGATAACGGTGATGATGATGATGATGGTGATGGTGTTAATAAGGATAATGGTGATGATGATGATGATGATGATTGTAATACTTGCGATAGAAATTACGACTGCGATGACAAGGATGTTGTAGTCGGCCGCGTTGGTATTGAGGAAGGCCGTGGTAACGGTGGTGACGATGACGATGATGATGATGGTGATGGTGATGATGGGGATGAGAAGAAGGAGGAGAAAGAGAAGGAGGTGGGGGTGGAGGTGGAGGAGGAGGAGGAGGAGAAAGAGGATAGTTCTCATCGTTGTCATCGTCGGCGTTGCCGTAGTAGTCGTCGTCGTCGTCGTCGATGCCTCCATGAGAATTACAAAAACGGTGCTTCCGCTTATAATAAGATCGGCGACGTGAGCATGAACAACACCACCACCAACAACAACAACAGCAATAAAAACGCCTCCTACAACAACGACAAAGACGACGACGGCGAAGAAGACGATGATGATGATGTTGTTAATGATGTGGACGTTGGTAAAAACGATGATGACGATGATGTTGACGTTGATGTTGATGTCGACAACATGAGCACCGGCCGAGGTGAGGAGGAAGACGATGTCGGGGACGGAAATAACTTGGACGAGTTCAGAGTTTCTTCTAAAGATGTACGTTTGTGTTCGGGTGTCTACGCACCCTCCGAGGATTCCAGTTGTTCCGAAACAGCCGCTCCTGCTATGGTGACGGCTCTGGATTCTTCTGCTACAAGCCTTGACCAAATTCTTCCCGTCGCTGCCACCGGCGTCGAATTTCCTGAACCAGTTGCTCAACAGGAACCACCGCCACAGCACAAGCACGACTACCACCACTACCAACACCAACACAAACATCAACAACAACAACAACAGCACCATCATCAGCAGCATCATCATCACCACCACCACCACCATCACCACCAGGAAAACCGCTATCAGCAGCGCCAGCAATATTTGCCACAACAACAGCAACACCAGCGGAAAGCGAAGCTGCGACAGATCTCACCCCCGCAACCACCAACACAACCCCCGCCGCCACCACCGCCGCTACCGCCACCGCTGTCACCGCCACTGCCACCACCGCAACAACAACAACAACAACAACAACAACAACAGCCACTACTACTGTTACGTCACAAACCCCATAAACAAAAACAACAGCAACAACATCAGCAATATTATCGACAACAAAGCAAACACGAACTACAACAACAGCAGCAGCAGCCGCAGCAGCAACAACTTCCTCAGCACCATCATCGCATTCAGCAGTACGGTGCAGCGGGGGTGTCTCGGAGGGACAAGGATAGTCCCATAGTTCCCAGTACCAGCAACAACAACAACAACAACAACAGCAACAGCAGCAACAACAGCTGTGGTATTACCAGCAGCGAACTCAGCAACAACAACGACCGCAGCAGTTGTACGACCAACAGCGACAGTCGGGAGAGCTGCAGCTGTAACCACGCCAATAATAATAATAATAATAATAATAATAATAATAATAATAATAATAATAGAAGTGGTAGTTGTTGTTATATTGCGGCAGGGAACAACAGCAGCAAAAACAGCAGCAACAATAGGAACAACACTATCTACGGCAACAAGAATAATAAGAAGAAGAATAACATTTGCTGCAAATCTTCCACCGCCGCCATTTCAAGTGGTATAGGAGGAAGTAAATATGGCAACATTGCTGTTGCGGATACAGCAGCAACAACAGCGTCCACGACAGCAGCAGTAACAGTAACAACAACCTCAGCAACAACAACAACAACGTCGATAGGAATGAGAGCGTCGGTGACAACAGCGATGACAACAAACGCGAGATCGGTTCCGATGATAACTATAGCGTTACCGTCGTCGCCAACTTCGACATCGTCGACAGCGATAACAACATCAGGCAGCCATGTTAACGTCGGTAATAATATTAATAATACTAATGAGAATTGTACCAATCAGAGCGGCGATGTCGACATTATTATGGTCACGACGGGGGTCAACCAAAGACGTCAACAACAAGAGATCTCCAACATGGATACGTCTATCTTAACGGACATTGGACACAGATACAATAACAACAACAATAGCGAGAACAATAGCAGCGGTACCAACAACAACAGCAAGTACAACAATCATAATAACAGCCACAAACATAGCGTGAAAAACAAGAGACCAGCACCAAACAGTTGCGCGTTGTCCTCCTCTTCTTCCTCTTCTTCTTCGTCTCCTAGCTCCGCCTTCCTATCATTCCCAGCCTCCTCCTCCTCCTCCGCCGCTTCCTCCTGTGTCTCCGCGTTCATGCCTTCTCCTTCTTCCAACCCTGTCATCTCCTCCTCCTCCTCCTCCTCTTCTTCTACTTCCTCCTCCTCCTCCTCTCCTCCTTCTTCGTTCTCGTCGTTGTTAATGAGCGTCAACAATATCAGCAGCAGCAGCGGCGGCGTCGGGGGCAGGGGTGGGGGCGGCGGTAGCGGCGATGGTGGTGGTGGTGGCGGCGATCACGACAGTGGTGACGAAGGTAGCAGGGGGAGTGGCGGTATGAGAGACGATCATAGCTGCGGTGACGGTGGCGGCGGCGTCGGTGGTAGTAGTAGGAGTTGTTGTAGTAGCAGTGGTGGAGTCGGTTGTGACAGCGACGGCGGCGACGTCGGCTGGGGTGGCAGTTACGACGGTCGTACTATTACTGGTGGTGTTAGCGACGGAGGTAGCTGCAAGGGTAATAGTGGGAGTGACGGTCGTGACGGAGGAGGCGCTGCCGGCGGCGGAGTTAGTGGTAGTGGTAATAGTTACATCGACAACTGTGGTAGCAGCAACAACAAGGGCTGTAGTAGCAGCAGGAGTCGCCATAGGAGTGGAAGTATGAGTATCGGCAACGAAAGAGGCAGAGGCAATAACAAAAGCAGCAGTGGTTGCAGTAGTAGTAGTGGTAGTGGCAGTGGTTGCAGTAGTAGTAGTAGTAGTGGCAGTGGTAGCAGTGGTAGTGTGATCGGTAGTATGGCTTTCAGCAGTAGTAGGCCGACCACGGTACCTTTCGCTTCGTCTACCACGCTGAGCGCCGACAAAGCCACATCGGCGACAGTCGGCACGTCGTTCTCTTTCTCTCCTCCTCCTCATCCTCCTGCTTCGTCTTCTTCTTCTCCTCCTCCTCCTCCTCCTACCCCGTCCTCGTCTCCTTTCTCGTCCCTACCGCCATCCGCCACCACCACCACCACCTCCTCCACTATCACAACCACGACCACCACGACGACGACCACAGCAGCAACAGCAGCAGCAGCAAGTGCTACTGCTGTCGCGGCTGCAAGTGCCTCATCAGCAGCATTTCCCGCGTTCTCCTCCTCCTCCTTCTCCACCCCGAACGCCACCACCACCACCACCACCACCATCACCACCACAGCCTCCACCCTCTCGGCCGCCGCCATCTCCTCTTCTTCTGTTTCCTCCTCCTCCCCGTCTCCCCTCTCGCTGTCCCATTTTCACTCGCATTCTTTCGGCTCGTCCGCCGCAATCGCCGCCGCTGTCACTCCGGCTGCAACCATGGTGACCAGCTACCCGGCCGTCACGCGACCGTCTTTCCTAATATCAGACATATTGTCCGGAAATACTAGCGGTTCGTCGCTGAACAGCACCACCAACAACAACAACAACAGTAACAACAACACCGGAAACAACAACAACACCGGAAACAACAATAACAACAACAACAACAACAGTACAATCAGAACACCGAAAGCACACCACCACCACCATCATCACCATCATCATCATCACAACAGCCATCATCACACCAACAGCAACAACAACAATAATAACAACAGTAGTAGCAGTAGTAGTATTAGTAACATCAATGACAGTAACAGCAATAGTAGTCATAGTAGTAGTAGTAGTAATAGTAGTAGTCATAGCAACAACAACAACAACACCAACAACAGTGACAGTGTCCCGATTGGTATAGACAAATACACAAGTTTAGCTCATCATTTACATCTTACGGCAACACATCAACATCCGGTTGAGTATTCCTCGGTTGTTTTTGGAGGGGAACAACCTTCTCCGGAAAATGTCCTGGTCAAGCATGCGTTTGCGGCCAGGGACACGCTGGACACGAGCAAAGTGGTGGGGAAGTTGCTGCCCGTGGATGATACCGATATGACACACATTGAGCACTTAGGGTCTTTCCAGAAAGAAGGTGAGTGGGAAACATTTAGAAAAAAAAAAAAAAGGGAAAAGAAAGAAAAGGAAAAAAAATTGAAAATTGAAAGAAAAAAATTGAATGTAAATATATGTAATATTTCTAAGGAAAAAAAAAACACGAGATGTATTCCAAAAAGCGGGAAAAAAAATTGAAGAAAAAAAAAAGAATCAAATGTTTTTATTCTTCTAAGTTTCCATTCTTTGTTATTCTGTTCTGCTTCTTTACAATTTGCGCATATATATATATATATATATATATATATATATATATATATATATATATATATATATATATATATATATATATTTATATATATATATATATATATATATATATATATATATATATATATATATATATATTTATGTATATATATATATATATATATATATATATATATATATATATATATATATATATGCGTGTATATATATATATGATATATATATATATATAAATATATATATATATATATATATATATATATATATATATATATATATATATACCATATATATATATATATATATATATATATATATATATATATGATATATATATCATTCATATATATATATATATATATATATGCATATATGTATATATATATATATATATATATATATATATATATATATATATATATATATATATATATATACAAATGTATATGTATGTATATACATATATACACACATGTATACATATATGCACATATGTATACATTTATGAATATATACTTATATATATGTATATATATGCATATATATATATATATATATGTATAAATTTATCTAGTAATGAATACATTTATGTATGTATATATATATATATATATATATATATATATATATATATAATTTGAATCTATGTATGTATGTAAATTCATTTTATGTCTTACTTTTGTCTCTGACTACATTCATTAATGTTGTAATTAATTGTATTCGTTATTCAATGTTGCTGACATTGTATTTCTCGTTGTCGTCCGCCTAGTTATAATTGTTGCTGATAATATCGATATTGTTTTTTTTTGTTTTTGTTTATCACTACAACTCCCATTGCTACGCCACCACCGCCACCGCCCTCACCAACATGACCGTCTAAAGCGGTTAGTGTTTCGATCTTGTAAAACATGAAACCCGACCATTAAGGGTCTTTCCAGCTGTGATCATGTTGTCAATGCTTCAATCGTTCTTTTTTCTCAGAACATGCGAAAAAGAAAGAAAAAAAGCTTGTTATCCGGGACTTAACAACATTATCCAATATGTCCGTCAGAAACAGGACCTTTCTCTGTACGTGTGTATGTTTCTTGTGTGCGCTTGTGAAAGGGAGCGTGTGTACGTGTCTATCTATCTATCTATCTATCTATCTATCTATCTATCTATCTATCTATCTATTTATCTATCTATCTATATGTCTGTCAATCTATCTATCTATTTATCTATCTATCTGTCTGTCTATATATTTATCTATAGTTGAAAAAAGAGAGATTTATACAAATCAAATTTTTATATATAATAAAGATAGAGGTGGAAATAGCAATGTATATATAAAGCCATGTGTTTACAAACACTCATATATATATATATATATATATATATATATATATATATATATATAGATAGATAGATAGATAGATAGATAGATAGATAGATAGATAGATAGATAGATAGATAGATATACACAACACATTTATACATATATACGTGTATGTATATGGATTATATAGAGTGAGCCAAAAGTTACGCCCGAATGTATTTGACATTTTATTTATTTTGTTATTATCATTTCATTTTGTTCATTGTCTACAAGTACATGTATTGTCAATATTCTACTTAATTTGTTCAATTTTTGAGAAGAATTGAAGCATATCTTTGACAATTCCGGAGAGTATTGAACTTACTTTGTGCTTCACCTTTAGCTCACACACTATATATATATATATATATGTATATACACGTATGTATATATATATATATATATATATATATATATATATATATATATATATATATATATATATATATATATATATATATATATATATGTATATATGTATATATATGTATGTATATCTATCTATCTATCTATCTATCTATCTATCTATCTATCTATCTACATATATATACATATATATATATATAAAATTAGATATTTTATTACAAACAATGAGTTGTTGTTTTAGTAAAGAATTGACACTCTGAGTAAGCAATTTGAGTTCTTCAATTTCTAAGATGCTTAACCATACACACACACACACACACACACACACACACACACACACACACACACACACACATATATATATATATATATATATATAGCTACGTTGTTGAATGTCTCCAGCTGTAGGAAAGGTGTGTACTTTGAAGGAGATTCAGGCTTATTTGCTTTCAGTTGCGACTGAGTTGAGAGCCATCTCTTCCCTTTGAAACAACGTTTTATCAACATAATCCAATGAGATGGATTATAGTAGGATACGGTAAGCTTGAGAAGACCACAGGATTGGAGTAAGTTACATGATTTGTCATTGTTATTCATGATTATATCAATGAAATACAAATTATATATTTAGGGAAATTCATCTGCCGATAGAAACCCCTTTCCGTTTAAAATATGGTTTTAGTGTTTGATCTATGAACACAACCCCAAATAACGAAAACATTACTGTTAAATAAAGAAAGACAGGGGTTATTATAAGATTATTATAAGGCGCTGCAGATCGATGGTGGGACAACATTCATTGCGTTGTGTCTTCCGGTTCTGTGTAATGAGTTCAAACTTTACCGAGTTCGGCTTTCGTTATCATCTTTCTGAGGTCGACAAAATAAAGTACCGATCAAATGCTAACCGTTTTCTCCCTGTGATCTTGCGTTGAAATTATTATTATTATTATTATTATTATTATTGTTATTACTAATTGTTGATACTGACGCACGCGCACAACTTTGAGGTGTTTTAAGGGTCACGGATGTTTAGATTCACCGCAGTATATGACTGGTACAGTCTTTCCTTTATTCGTGAACAATACAAGTCAAAGCTGACCCCTACTGAGATTTGAACTTAGTACGCAAAGGGACGTAACTTAAATACTAAAAATTATTTTTGTCTGCCGCTTAACCACTTTCGCAGTCCATTCATTGTGCGAGCAATCATTATATTATTGTTAAAAAGTTGGAGCTCGCCGAGTTGGCGGAATCGTTAGCGCAGTGGACAAAACGTTTAGCGGTATTTCCTTTAAAGACCTTTGCGCTCTGAGTTCAAATTCCGTCGAAATTGATTTAACCTTTCATTGTTTCGAGGTCGATAAAACAAGTACCAGTCAAGTACCGAGGTCGATGTAATCGAATTGCTCCCATCCCTCAACTATAATTATAAAGCTGCGGCTCTTTCCATCCCGAATGCAGACCGCGCCGAGGTCAGCTTAATGTTTTACCCTTCTGGGACCGATAATGAAAGACGTTTGCCAAATACTGAGGTCGATTTAAACATACAAAATCCCACTCCACTTCCGAAACGTGTGTCCTTGTGTATATGTTTAGAAACCAATGCTAGAAAGACGGTGGGGATACAGACATGATAAGGTACACAATAAAATAGGGTGCCGGATAAAACAGCAAATGTTATTTAGTTATGCCCCTTTACATTCTCCGTTCACAAATCGGTAAGGTAGACTTGGCATTTCATTTCTTCTGAGTCGATAAGATAATGTACTAATAAAGAAGTGAGGTCGATGTGATCGATATATGAACTGCCCCCCTCTGCCCCTCCGCTCGTAATTTTTGACTTATTTTAGAAATATACGCTTTTATCAAAAATTTTAAAAACTTCCTGGGAAACAGAAATGATACACAGAACCATATAGTCCTGGAATTGAGAATGTTAAGCACCTGATAGGTAAAGACTGAGGCCGGTTTAACCGATTATTCCAACGCTTCAATAATAACAATTAATACTAACTAATAATAATAATGCCTTCAAATAAGGTTAGCAATTTTAAGTGAAGGGGGAAGTCGATTAGTACATGTTTTATCGACCCCGAAAGAATGAAAGACAAAGTCGACCTCGGCGGCATTTGTCCAAAGCCGCGGAAGAAATGCTGCCAAACTGTTTGTCCGATGCGCTTACAATCCTGCCAGGTTCGCCGCCATAATAATAATAATAATAATAATAATAATAATAATAATAATAATAATAATGAAAATAATTATAACAATAATAATAATAATAATAATAATAATAATAATAATAATAATAATAATAATAATAATAATGATAATAATAATAATAATAATAATAATAATAATAATAATAATAATATAAAGGATTATTAATTTGCTTATATACATCAGTTTTCTTCAAAAATATGCGATGCTTATTTAACTAATGGTTAAGTGGAATAGTTTTAGAATCATTATTTAGTAGTCATTAACGAGAGATATAATTAATCAAATGTAGACGGGATAAGATTATTGTAATTTATAACTGAGACGAAAAGACAATATTCGGGGGAAGTGAATTAATGGAGTCAATATTTCTCAGTGACAATACATTTTAATTTCGGGTCAGGTTACAAGATATGAGGTAGGTGAGATTTTTGATAGGGATTGCCAATATGAAGCACAAATATGGGCCACAATGGTCGGGAATTAAATCAACTGTAGGGAAATGGGTACATTGCTGGTAATTTGTTTTCTCAAATTCTTAAGGAATGAAATGCAAAATTAAGCTAATTCAGGGGCAGATGAAACTATGAAAGCCATTTTGAACTGTCTTTATATATTTTCCACCATTCATACGTGCCGTAATGACAGCACCTTCATATATATGTGTGTGTGTGTGCGTGTGTGCGTGTGTGTATATATGTATGTATGTATGTATGTAAATATATAAGTATATATATATATATATATGTGTGTGTGTGTGTGTGTGTGTGTGTGTGTGTGTATTTAGATAATCCTATCAGGTGGTGCTATTAAGTTAGGCATGGCCTGGACCAATCTTTGGTCGAAACATATCTAAGTTTATGTATGTATATATATATATATATGTCTGTGTGTGTGTGTGTGTGTGTGCGTCTGTGCGCGCGCGCGTGTATACCTATGTATATATATGTACGTTATAATTGTATGTATATATAGATATTCGTATATGTATATATGTATTTTCAAATACATATACATGCATGTGTATACCCTATGCATATATGTACATACATGAATATATGTATTATCTATAACACACGCGCGCGCGCGCACAACACGTAATCAAATTATATATACATATGTAATTTGAACCAGTCAGTGTACATGCTAATGTAATAAGAAAAAATAAGTACTTTATACTCTGCAAGAAGGAAAAATCAACGCAACAATGAAGTGTGTGTGTGTGTGTGTGTGTGTGTGTGTGTGCGTGTGTGTGTGCATACGCTTTTTCTTTTATCGCCTAAATTATTAGACGTAGCGAAAAATTCCGAGTAGCGGCCAAATCATTCACTTATTACTTTTTCAGGTACAAATCAACTTCACTACCTGTGTAGCACAATTAACACTCGTTTGTACAAGTGTAGAATTGATGTATATTTATTTATACAAAGAATCATACACACACACACCCACGCACCCACAGCAAACACGTTTCTGACAAGACATTCATAACGCCTGTAATTTGAAGAGCTTATGTAATAAAACAAAGCATATATACATATATATATATATATATATATATATATATATGCATATATATATATATATATACATACATATATATATATATATATATATATATGTATATATATATATATATATATATATATATATATATATATATACATATATATATATACATATATATATACATATATATACGTGTATATATATACACATATATACACACACATATATATATATAGCGTGCTCTTAAGTAAAGTTGAAGTTGAATGGGACTTCAAACGTTTAGTAAATACTTGCTTCTTATTAAAGAATCTTAAAATAATAGCATTACTTCTACATTTATGCTAATAGACTGCTTTCTGTTTCTTCTGTATTTTATTTGTAACTTTATAAATGCAGGAATATATATGTGGATGCACGTGTATACATTAAGCCTATATATGTGTGTGTGTGTATATAGACATATAAGTGTGTGTGTACATACATATGTATATGAATATATATATACATATATATATATATATATATATATATATATATATATATATATATATATATATATATATATATATAGACACAAGATGTGATCTATTTCTAGCACATTAATTGTCTATGTTAGTGGTCAATGTCATCTTTTAAATATATATATATATATATATATATATATATATATATTATATTATATTATATTATATTATATTATATAAAACGTATACATATTATACCTCGCATATGAATATGCAATCTGCAATAAATTATAAATATTTAAGAGAGAGTTTGGGAGGAAAAAGAAAAAGGTTAAAATAAATAATAAATAAGAAAAAAAAAGCGCTCATTTTAGACGGTTCTTCGTCAGTTCCGACTGTTTTTGACAAATAATTTGATCCGAGGTCGTGTGTTGACATTAAAATCACCCTTTCCACAACTTC
>NC_142930.1:163959064-163971034 GCF_046866305.1 Octopus bimaculoides | reverse complement strand
CGTGCACATGTGTAATCGCGCGCGCGCTTCTTTCTGTGCATATTCTTTCACTGTTTTTAATTATTAGCTCGGTGCTTATAAGTACACGACGTCATTAGTTAGATCAATCTGTAGGGCACTAATTATTGATCTCCAACTATTGAACCGGTGTACAAATACACGGATATGCACACGCACGTACATACAAGCAGGCAGAGAATGCTACATATGCATGTTTTCACGCACATACGCGCACACACACTCAGAAACACAGACAAACATTCACGTAACTATGTATACCATCACATACGAATCACATACGTGAGTGCGTGTGTTCCAGATATACACATATATATATATATGTATGTATATATATATATATATATATATATATATATATATATATATATATATATATATATATATATACATACATATATGTATGTATATATATATGTATATATGTATATATATATATATATATATAATATATATATATATATATACATGCATATATGTATGTATATATATGTGTATATATGTATATATATATATATATATATATATATATATATATATATATATATATGTATGTAGAAACGTATGTATATATGCACATATATATGCATATATTTGTATACATACATATACATACATACATACATATATATATATATATATATATATATATATATATATATATATATATGTATATATATATATATATATATATATATATATATATATATATATATATGTATATATATATATATATATATATATATATATATATATATATATATATAGGGATATATACAAACATATATACATTTATATATTTTAGTGTGTATATATACTTATACATATATATATGCATATATATACGTATATATATATGCATGTATGTAGATCAATACCTATGCATGTCAATACATATATATATATATATATATATATATATATATATATATATATATATATATATATATATATATATATATATATATATTACATATATATATATATACAAATATATGCATCCATATATATACATATATATACATAAGTGCATACATACATATTTATATATATGTATATACATACATATATAAGTTTATATACTTTAGTGTTTGTATATATATGTTTATATATATATATATATATATATATATATATATATATATAGGAAGAGAGAGCGAGGGAGTTAGAAAGATACATATACATACATATGCGCACAAATGCGCACTCGTACGTTCGTATTCAAGTTTATTCTTATATTCGTATATTATATACTTTGACATTTACATGCACACACGCATTCATGTTCTCTCACAGTGATGCCTTCATAAAAACCTTCATGTGAACGTGTGTTCGTATGGTGCGTCAGCTCACCTGTTAGTTGCCGCCTGAACCGCGCTCGCCTGCAAAAAAAAATTATTCTTCACCTCTTATACACAGCTCACCAACTAAAATATGCGATAAAGTTTTCAGTTAATTTCATCAGTTTTAATTAATTTCTAATCAATCCTGATCAATAAATGTCCAGTTTGTAACATCTATAATCTTTGGTGCGTCGGATTGAATGTTTGGCGTCCTTCCAACCGGTTCTTTACGCGCCGAGTTCAAATTCGCCTGATGTCAACCCTTCCTTTTATACTTTCGGGGTCGATAAAATAAAGTATCAGTCAACAATTGGTGTTGATGTAATTCCTTAGTTCCACCAACAAAAATTGCTGGTCTTGTTCCAAAATAAGGAATAACAATTATTATTTCTATTATTGTTTGGTCGCGAAATGCCAGATCCGTTGACCCATCGGACTGAAGCTTGACGGCATTTCTTTTGGCTCTTTACGTTTACAGTTCAAATCCTGTCAAGGTTAACTTTACCTTTCATCTTTTCGGTGTCGATGAAATAAATACCAGTCAGATAGTGGGATCGATGTCATCAACTTTGACCTCTCCTCAAAAACTTGGCTCTGTGACAAAATTTGAAACTATTATTTTTATTAAAATTATCAAAAAGGTGGCGTGTTGGCAGAATCGTTAGCACACCGGACGAACGATTTCGTCTGCCGCAACATTCTGAGTTCAAATTCCGTTAGGGTTGACTTTGCCTTTCATCCTTTCGGGGTCGATTAAATAAGTACCAGTTATTCACTGGCGTCGATTGATGTAATCGACTTAATCCCTTCCTCCAAAATTTGAGGCCTTGTGCTTCCAGTAAAAAGGATAATTATTATAATCATCAAAAATGGCGGTGAAGCTGTTGTTACGTTGTGAATTCAAATTTCGCCGAGAGTTGACTTTGCATTTCACCCTTTCGGATGAAACAATAGGGTCGATGTAATCGACTAGTCCCCTCCCCACAAATGTCAGGCCTTGTGCTTATAGTAGAAAGGTTTATCAAAATTATTATTTGGCAGATTCGTCTGCGGCAGTTTTTCCGGTTCAAACCCAGCCAAGATCAACTTCTCTTTCAATCCCTCAAGTGTTAATAAAATGAAATACCAGTCATGTGCTGGTGTCGATGTAACCTTAACCCCATAAAATTGTTGGTCTTGTGCCAACATTTAAAAAACTTTAATCACGTGATAAGCTGGCACAATCTTTTGGGCGTCGGAAGAAATGCTTAACAGCATTATTCGGCTTGTTACATTCTGAGTTCAATTCCCGTTGAAGTCATATTACCTGTCATCGTTTTGTGGGTTTATGCAATCGACTTCATCCTCCCTTTAAAATTGTTGGCCCTGCCCCAGAAATTAGAAAGAATTATTATTATCAAGGCGACAAGGTAAGGCGCCGAGCTAGCAGAATCGTTAGCACGCCGGGCGAAATGTTTGACGGCATTTCGTCCGCCCTCACGTTCTGAGTTCAAATTGCGCCGAGGTCGACTTTTCCTTTCGAGGTCGATAAATTAAGTACCATTTGCGTACTAGGATCGATCTAATCGACTAGCCCCGTCCCCAAAATTTCAGGCCTTGTGCCTATAGTAGAAAGAATTATTAGGGTGGCAAGATGGCAGAACTGTTCGTACGCCGAACAAAATGCTAATCGGCATTTCGTCCGTCTTAATATTTTGAAATCAAATTCCGCCGTGCTCGACTTTTAATTGTTTCGGGGTCAATAAATTAAGTACCAGTTACGCACTGGGGTCGATGTAATCGATTTAATCCCTTTGTCTGTCCTTGTTTGTCCCCTCAATGTTTAGCCCCTTGTGGGCAATAAAGAAATAAGAAACGTTGCCGTGCCTAACAAACTGTTTAGCGGTATTTCTTCCGGCTCTTTACGTTCTGAGTTCAAATTCCATCGAGGTCATCTTTGCTTTTTATTCTTTCCGGGTCGATAAAAATCGTATCAGTCAAGTGCCAGGGTCGATGTAATTGACTAACTTCACTCTTAAAAGCCGCTGGCCTTGTACCAAAATTTGAAACCATTATTATTAAATATGAAATACAAAGTGCATAGAAATTTGGTTGTGTTTTTATAAAGCAAGCCATGATATATAGGCTGTCTTGTTAAGTCGTAAATCATAGTTTAATAATTGCAGGTGTGTATACCTCGTTGTTCAATTCATATTTAAAAAATAAATAGAAAAAAACCTGAAAATTAACATTTTGGTTATATTGAAAGGAAAATATTTAACCGCTTCACTAACTTTCTAAAGCAAACCTTTTTCATTTCTCCTCTAAATCTTTCTTTCTTTCTTCTTTTCTTACTTTCTTGGTGCTTTTTCTCCCATTATCTGTTTGTTTTTCTTTCTTTCTTCCCTTCTTTCTTTTTCTTTCTTTCATTCTTTTTATTTATGTCTCTTCTGTCATTCAGCGTTTATCTACATTTATTTCAATTACACATATTCATTTGTGTGAAGTTTGGTGAATATGGATATATATATATATATATATATATATATATATATATATATATATATATATATATATATATATACACATATATATGTACACACACACACACACACACATACGTATAAATACGTATATATATATATATATATTTACACACACACATACATATATATGTATATTTATATATATAAATTGAGGGAGCGTAGCAGATAAAATCCAGGCTACATATGTTTCCTAACCAGCAAATAATCATTTATGTATACACACACACACACACACACACACATATATATATATATTATATATATATATATATATATTTGTATATATATATATATATATATATATATATATATATATATATATATATATATATATACATGTATGTATGTATGTATGTATATATATATATATGTGTGTGTGTGTGTGTGTGTGTGTGTGTAAACAATTTTCACCGAAGCATTCTAATTACCACATTCCCACTTTCTAATTACTTCCCAGAGTGTCATGTATTTAATTTTAAATTATGAATATATTTCATTTTGTTTTTTTCATTCTTCTTCTCAATGAGCCCTCGCATCTGTGCATTTTTTTTTTGTGTGTATGTATGTATGTATGTATGTATGTATGTATTGCTCACAACATAAAACTCTCGCTCGTAAGAATAATTTCTAAAATGGATAAAGACATTTTGCTCCATTCCTCGGACCAAGGATCGAACGGCTGCAATATGTACAGACAAAGTGGGGACGTGCCCAATGAGAATCCGGCATCCTTCCTCTTTTTCAACTCAATATTTATATACTATTCTTTGTAGCTATATGTCATGTGCTTCGAGAATCATTATTCCGAAACAAAACCATATATTATTGTTTACGTATTGTTCTATATGTATTGAAGTATAAACATATATGGTTATCTATTGATATATATATATATATATATATATATATATATATATATATATATATTATATATATATATATATATATATATATATATATATATATATATATAGATATTCATATATACGCACATATATACAACTATGCCGGTATGGCATCTGTTTTCGTGTATATACATATATCAGTTTAAATATAAATATAAATATTCTCTTTATAAATGTTCTGAAATCTATCTCATTCTGTTAATTATATATAAATATATATATATATATATATATATATATATATATATATATATATATATATATATATATATATATATATATATATACATATACGTATATCGTATGGTTGCTTTAACCTTATATTAAAGAGTTATCTGGCTTGGGTGAGAAAAGATTTAAGGGTGTCATATCCACACCTTTCAAAATAAAATGCATATATGAGGAAAGCCAAAGCGTATACCACTTATATAAGACAGTACCACCCCTCAGACGTTCCGTCTATGATATCTCGCTTATACGTGTGTGTGTGTGTATACATATATATATATATATATATATATATATAGATATATATATATATATATATCCGCACACATCTCGGATGATGTATTTATTTCAGTGAACATTCATGACATGCTGTCTTTGTGTATGTTAGTAATATGTCATTAGTATATTAAGAAAATATTTAGTGAATATTGAAATAATGATATCTTCTATAATATAAATAGAGGCATGATAAATTATATTGGGATATTTATATATGTATACATATATATCTGCTTATTTACACATACATATATATATATATATATATATATATATATATATATGTACACACACACACCCACACACACATATATACACACACACACACACACACGCACACACAACACACACACACACACACACACACACACACACACACACACACACATATATATATATATATATATATATATATATATATATATATATATATATATATATAAACATCTATCTATATATATGCTCGTATATGTATATTTTAAATATAGAGCTATACATGCACAGTTACCAATACTTACGTTGATGTTTATATCGTGATGTAAGAAGTGCTATTCTAAATTCTATCGAAATATCTTGAACTCTGTAAGATGGGACGAGGTGATGGATACATCTTCTATATGAAACCTTGCTTAGATTACTCTGAGTATCACCTTTTCGTAGTGCTCAAAATTATGATAGGAATCCTTGGGCGAAATTCAGAGTAAACTCTCTACCTCTCTTAAAATTAATGTACTGAGCTTATGTATGTATGTATGTATGTATGTATGTATTACATCTATGTATGTTTGTATGTATGTGTGTAAATATCAATATATAAATACATATATATATATATATATATATATATATATATATATATATATATATATATATATATATATATATATATGTACACACACACGCACACACACACATGCATATATATATATAGTGTGGGTATACCATTTATATATATATATATATATGTACACACACACGCACACACACACATGCATATATATATATAGTGTGGGTATACCATTTATATATATATATATATATATATATGTGTGTGTATGTATATGTTTATATATTTGTGTGTGTATATATATATATGTAAAAATACATATATGTTTTTATAGATGTTATATACATACACATATTGTATACATGATAGGCACACACATATATATGTATATCTCTGTGTGTGCGCGCACGTCCTCATTCATATACATACGCTCGTACACACACACACACACACTGACACACACACACCCACGCACACACTCACGCTCACACACACATGCACTCACATATCTCTCTCATTTCGAGATCCATCGAAATTTGTCGATTTCGCCTTTTAGATGAAAGTGATGTAGTATGAATTTTTATTATCCTAGTTATTTATCAACCTTTGATCATGTCGACATTACGACCGCGGAACTTAAATTCTGAGAATGTATCGTCAAATTTATTCCGCTTCGAGTCAGTGTAGTTTGTGATACGAGAATCGTGTTATGAGTTCTGTTATCATGGACGGAAAACATGGCCAGTTGAACGTGACATCAACAATCGGGTTTATGTATAGAGTTCTTTCGAAATTTGGTACAAGGCCAGCAGTTTGAAATCGTTGGGCATCGATTACCACGACCTCAGTAATTGCCTGGTACTTATTTTATCGATCTCCAGAACTTAATTGGTACTTCTGTTATCGAACCAGGAAAAATGAAAGGCAAATTCGACCTCGGAGGCATTTAAACTCAGAACGTAAACAGCCAAAAGAAATGTTGAGAAACAGCACGGTAATGTCTCTGCCGGTATATTGTTATAAATACAGAACAAAAGTCATTCCTACCATGGCCATCCACTCAATATACTTTTAAAACTGTTAATTTATCTACGATTGTTTATTTATTGTTTGCCTTATTATAAATACATTATTATATGATTTGAGCGTAAATTTTCTCCCATTTTAGAGTCTTCGGCATTGGGGTCCTAATAAAGTAATATTGTGATTAAAGACATTCCAAACGTGACCAAACCCTCTTATTTTTCAAGAAAGTTTCACATTATCGAAAGTGTTCTTTTACTTATAAAAAATCGCATGGGCGTCATTTTGAGGAGAGACATGGCTTCTGTTTTTAGCATGTCCAAAAGACTTCCATGTCTATTGGGATGCTTGTTATCTTTGGCGTTGACAACGTTGATGGAAATGGTTGAAGATATGTGCGCTGAATGCTGTGTAGACTTTGTTTTGATACAGTACATATACATACATATGTATATACATATAATTATATATAAATAAATAAATATATATATGTGGATATACATATATAATATGTATATATATACATATATATATATATATATATATATATATATATATATATATATATATATATATATATATATGTATGTATGAATGTATGTATATATATATATATGTATATATACATATATACATATAAATATATATATATATATATTTACATCCATACATATATATATGTATATATATATATTGTATATTATTGCTGTATATTTATATGTGTATATATATATATATATATATGTGTGTGTGTGTGTGTGTGTGTGTGTGTGTGTGTGTGTGTGTGTGTGTGTATGGCAACCTCCACGCCACTGCTTCTATAAATACATATTAAAACGTGTCCTTACATATAGGCAAGCATTCATGGCCATGATCACTGGTAAAGATTATTTGCTGACTGTGATCGAGTTACAATGGAGATTTGAAATTAATCACGGAATTAAAGAGTGTATGTTTGTATGATATTTACATCTGTGTATGTGTTTGTATGCCTCTGTGTTCGTGTGTGTATGCGTGTGTGTGTGTACGTGGGTGTGTACGTGTGTGTGAGTGGTAGAGTCTGCTTGTGTATGCGTGTATGTGGCTGTTTTAACAAAAGTGTGTTAGAAGGAGCTCAACTAAAAAAAATATATATATATATTTAAGGGAAGCCGGGTATCGGTGAGTTAGCTGGTGGAGCATAATACATGCATGCACAGATTTTCGTTTTCGGTCTTTGTGTCACGTGGGTATTTCATGTATGTATGTATGTATGTGTGTAGGTAGATAGGTAGTTAGGTAGGTAAGGTATACATGTATGTAGGTATGTATGTATTTATTTATTTATTTATTTATGTGTTTCAGCCAAGTGGCTGCGGTCATGCTGGTGCACCACCGTATGTGTAAGAATGTGTTTACATATGTGTGTATTTTAGGCGCATGTGTGCATGAATGTATTTCTATAACTATAAATGACTATGTTTGTGTGAGTATGCATATATATGTAGGAATGTTACACAGAAAGAGGATGATGCATATATATATATGCATATTTAGACTCTTGCCTACGCATGACTCTATGCTATATTTATTATTTATCATATGTATATATATATATACATATAATTATTATATGTATATATATGTATACGTATATATATATATATATATATATATATATATATATATATATATATATATACACGTATATATACATATATGTATATATATATGTACATATATATATATATATGTATATATATATAGATATATGTATATATATATATATAATATGTATATATATATATATATATATATATATATATATATATATATATATATATATACATATATAATAAATAATAAAGATGTAGTATATATGATATTATACTAAATATATATATATATATAAATTCATATATGCGTACAGGGCGTCACCAACGGTTCAAATAACATGAAATATGTAAACCTCGAGGAAAAAATGGAGAAAAGGACAAGTAAACCCAGAGAAAGGACCCTTCATCAGTTGTCGGCTGTCTATTTACTCCTCATTTCTATTTACTCCTCATTTCGAAATGAGGAGTAAATAGACAGCCGACAACTGATGAAGGGTCCTTTCTCTGGGTTTACTTGTCCTTTTCTCCATTTTTTCCTCGATATTTACATATTTCATGTTATTTGAACCGTTGGTGACGCCCCTGTACGCATATATGAATTTATATATATATATATATATATTTAGTATAATATCATATATACTACATCTTTATTATTTATTATATATGTATATATATATATATATATATATATATATATATATATATATATATATATATATATATATATACATATATATATCTATATATATACATATATATATATATATGTACATATATATATATACATATATGTATATATACGTGTGTATATATATATACATATATACACTGATGAAGAGTCTTTTGTCTGTGTTTACTTGTCCTGTCCTCTAGTTTTCTCGTTGTTTACGTATTTCTTGTTGTTTGAAACGTTGGTGACATCCTGTACCCATATATGCATGTATGTATATATATGTATATATATATATATATATATATATATATATATATATATATATATATATATATATATATATATATATACTATATATATATATATATATATATATATATATATATCTTTATATCTATATATATATATATATATATATATATATATATATACTATATATTATTTACTCTTTATTAATTTAACGCCATGCATCCAATTCCAAGTAAGTTTATGTACACACACACACACACACACACACACACACACACACGCGCGCACACACACACACAGATATATATATATATAATATATATATATATATATATATATATATATATAGATAGATAGATAGATAGATATTCACACATACATAATACACACACACACACACGAATATTCCTTTCTATCTGAACATATGTATACGTACAGACACAGACATACACACGTACACATGCATAAAAACATACCCTGCACACATGCGCACTCACGGACACACACTCACACACACACATGCATATATCAATGGTAATATGTGTGTATAAGTCTGTGTGTAAGTGTGTTGGTGATGTATGTGTGTACATGCGAACTAACATTCACATTCATAAGTATAAATCTATAAATTAATAGCCAATACATTAAATGTTTATTTCTGAAGAGTAATCAATCTCTCAATGTTTATTGTTGGTCCTGTACGAATAGAACCACACACGCATTTGCATATTTGATCGTCAAAACGATAATATACGCATGCATACATACTTGCATGCATACATACATAGTGCGTACATATATATATATATATATATATATATATGTGTGTGTGTGTGTGTGTGTGTGTGTGTGTGTGTGTGTGTGTGTTTTGTGTGTGTGTGTGTGTGTTGTGTGTGTGTGTGTGTGTGTATACACACATATATACATATATACATATATACATATATGTATGTGCATATGTGTGTGTATATATATATATATATATATATATATATATATATATATATATATATATATATATATATAAATCAAGGCATTTAGTTGGTCATATCTGCTTTTTGATTCATGAATTAATGAAATCGAAAAGGATATAACATATACAATTCTGAAGAGACTTGGTCCCTACTTTATTTATATCCCTAATACAGTCAAAGAAATTGAACCAAAACATTACTTAAGAGCCTGTATGAATATGCCTGGAACAGAAGCAATAGAACCCAGAAACCTTCTAAATTACCATTTTACAATAATAATAAATGCATGTAAATTTAGTTGCAAAATAACTATGAGAGACAAATATATATTTTCACTTGCTTCGATATTATTGGCTGTTATCTCTCCTAAGTCTATAATTGTAAAAGTCCTAGATATGCTGTTAAACTTCATTCTACCTTTACAAATAACGGCATGCAGATAATAAAGCAGATTTGAAAATATGATTAAGTTCTTTAGAAATAGTGTATGGATACTAAAACATAAAAATTTTACAATTTGAGCATGAAAGAACGAGACTGCAGAAATTTTAAATTTAATTGGTTTTGGCGAAATATACGAATATGCCGGCTTATTAATCCTGAAAAATATCAACAGATATTATATTTCTTAATGCAGAAGAAATATAATTAATCTTTTCAATGTGTATCTAAATAGACAGTAAGTACCAATCTAAAAATAGTCCATAACTAGGAACTAACATTTAACCACAACGGCAATATTCCAAACAAATATTACACCAAACGTTTCAGTGTAGGTCATAACCTCAATTGTTAAGCATGTGTTCCTAAAAGTCAAATCTAAATTTAGCTAAAACAATTTTGTTCATCGCTTATGAAGACATCTCAATAGAGTAGCAATTGCACTAGTATTTAACGGTGTTTTTCACAAGTACACAGAGAGGAAATGCAAGAAGTAAGAAAAAGGTCACATAGTGTAATCTACTACATTCAATCAAATTCAGTGCACTGATAGAAAAATGCTATCTTCCATCTAGGGAAGTTGAACTTTCCTCCTTGACATAAATATAGATAAATGTCCGACTCAAATTCAGCAAGTAAAGCTACTCAACATTGAAACACAGCGGCTTACACAAAATAATTTATTATTATTATTATTATTATTATTATTATTATTATTATTATTATTATTATTAACGCATGTATATATATATATATATATATATATATATATATATATGCATATACAAGTGTGTATATATATGAATATATATATATACTTGTATATACATATGTATATGCATATATAAGTATGCACATATATATATATATGTGTGTATGTGTGTGGGTACGTGTGTGTATATGTGTGTTTGCGTGAGTGTTTGTGTG
>NC_142930.1:163949064-163954064 GCF_046866305.1 Octopus bimaculoides | reverse complement strand
TGTTGAGAGGAGTTCTTTGGGGGTTGGATAATTTACCTTTGGAAACATGGGTGTTTTGTTCCTCCTCCTTAAACAACCCTCATTCAGGGGCCTTTTGAGCTGGATGGGCTTCTTGACATGAAGAAAATTCTAACTGGGCCCCACCTACAAAGTCATGCGCTGTTTATCTTGATATGAGATCACCATGTCATGCACATATGGTTGTGATGCATGTGCCTGGTGTACCCTTATCAGACGGGTAGTCATAATGGGTATACTGGACTTCGTATATATTACCCCAGTGTCACTTTGATGGCGTGCACTGCTCTCACACTCAAGAATAATAATAATAATAATAATAATAATAATAATAATAATAATAAAAATAATAATAATAATAATAATAACAACAATAATAATAATAATAATAATAATGATGATGATGATGATGATAATAATAATAATAATAATAATAATAATAATAATAATAATAATAAATGCCCTGATGCAGTACCAGGCAGTGGCTCTCATGGCTTCTGATCTTAATTGATTGGAAGTGTTATCATGTACATTGTTTTGTCTTGGTATAAAAAGTTGGGCTACAGAAAATATTCTGCTTACTACCACAGATTTGCTTGTCAGTTGTTTGACCTTAACCAGTTGAGCATGTCCCTTGGTGGCTGACGATAGGTGCATCTCTGATCATGAGCAGAAGTAGTGGGGGAGCATCATAGCCATGTGTTGAGAGGAGTTCTTTGGGGGTTGGATAATTTACCTTTGGAAACATGGGTGTTTTGTTCCTCCTCCTTAAACAACCCTCATTCAGGGGCCTTTTGAGCTGGATGGGCTTCTTGACATGAAGAAAATTCTAACTGGGCCCCACCTACAAAGTCATGCGCTGTTTATCTTGATATGAGATCACCATGTCATGCACATATGGTTGTGATGCATGTGCCTGGTGTACCCTTATCAGACGGGTAGTCATAATGGGTATACTGGACTTCGTATATATTACCCCAGTGTCACTTTGATGGCGTGCACTGCTCTCACACTCAAGAATAATAATAATAATAATAATAATAATAATAATAATAATAATAATAATAATAATAATAATAATAACAATAATAATAATAATAATAATAATGATGATGATGATGATGATGATGATGATGATGATGATGATGATAATAATAAGAAGATCAAGAACAACAACTATGATGGATCATAGATATAGCATGCCCAGCTGTCAACAAGGTATGCGATCAGGAAGAAAGAAAAGTCGATAGATATGATAGGTTAGCTTGGGAAGTTAAGCAGTTTTGGTCGATGAAAAAGGTTGTAGTAGTGCCAATAATTGTCGGAGCCCTGGAACAGTGAGTAAAAATCTTGAGAAGTACATGGAACAAATAGGGGCTGCAGTAAGGGTGGGACGCTTGCAGAAAACAGCACTGCTTGGAACCGCTCGAATACTCCGGAAGGTGCTCGAAAAATAAGAGGTGTTACCTTAGTTCACTGGTAGTGAACAGCTGACACTGTAGTACATCTCCAGCATTAGAAGCTGTGCAAAGGCAATGATAATAATAATAATAATAATAATAATAATAATAATAATAATAATAATAATAATAATAATAATAATGATAACAATAATAATAATAATAATAATAATAATAATAATAATAATAATAATAATAATAATAATAATAATAATAATAATAATAATGATAACAATAATAATAATAATAATAATAATAATAATAATAATAATAATAATAATAATAATAATAATAATGATAATACGAGTAGATATAAATTGGTTTAGGTATTTATAGAAAACAACATTGTATTCACAGGCTCCAGCGTGGGCAAGGCACGAAGGTTTGAAGGAAGTAAATAATATAAGCAACATATTCATATCTGATCGGCCCTTCAAGAATATCTTCCTTTTCCTCTAATTCTAGGTGAGGGTTACCATTGTGTTTGTAACATTCTTTTCACCTGAACGTTTTTTCGAGTTAGGACAGGTGTCCATTTTGTTTAATTAAAGAAATGCCAATCTACCTTAATGCAATCCAACTCCTGAAAATGGCAACGAAACTGGCTGCTATAAAACCGCCTCCAAATACCGGTGATTGACCATTCTGAAAGCTCTGCATTGATCTAGATAGCTCAGGAGTCTTTTGAAGCTGGATTTATCACCAAAACTCTTTACGATATATCGTATAAAGTGAAGATTGTCGTAGACAGACTGCCAAGAATCAGGAAGGCCTACGCAATTCTAACTAAATATTGAGTGACAAACACCAATGTCTTCGTGAAAAAATTTGCTAAATTCTTAAACTCTGCCTTTTGCGGAATTATGTACCAGAAATTGTCGATACTAGAAATATTCCCTAATTTCTGGATGGGCGAGCAAACCCATCATACATTTACGAAGATCGTAGAGCACACAGTCTACACCAAGCATTTTGCCTTCGCAAAATCACTCTGCTACGATTTTAAGATTTTCGCACTTCCTTATCTTTGCCGGGAGCAACGATAGGCCATGGAAACAAGCAATGAAGTCCACCGTCTCTGATCCACCACAACCTCAATACGGTTGGCAAGTGTGCTGCTGGAAACTGTGTACCGTTGCTCGGAGCCCACAAAGATCCAATTGTGGCTTTGTTTCCCAGTGACTTGGAGCAGCTTTCTTCTCTTGCCTCGAAAAAGCCCGTTTGTGAAGAACCATTGCATGACGAGTTCAGAGAATTCGAAAGGATTCAGACGGGATTCACATGTTTCCAAACGGGTTGCTTGGCATGTCTGGGATTTTCCACTTACTGCCGTTTTTTCATTTATATCAGCGGTTCTCAACCATTTTTTAATTACGGACCCCTTCTGATTCCAGTTTTACTCGGTTGAACTCATAGCCATTTGTGGTTTGAAAAATCCTAGGAAGGGCATTTGGCATTAGGCAGGGCATCCAACCGTAGAAACCAAGACAGATCAGACTGGAGCTTGGTACAGCTGCCCGGTTTACTAGTTCCAGTCAAACCGTCCAATCCATACCAGCATGGAAAACGGACGCTAAATGAGGATTTAAATATTATTAGGAATTGTATGCAAAAATTGCTGAAATATTTTGTGCATTTAAGAAGTACAACCAATTTATTGCACATAAATTTCAGCAACAAAATCTTATGTGAACCCCAAAGCGGGGTCATATGAACCCTGTTTGAGAACCTCTGGTCTATATTCACCAGTTAGTCACCGTACACCTTTGGCTCTCTCACTCACTTCTGAATGTACGGCTATCGGGACCTTCATGCCCTCTTTCGACACTAGCTTTTGATGTCCTTCAGATTTGATAGCTTTTTTTGTTTTCTATCCCAAATAGCTCTCTGGTTCTGACAACTTCAGCGAAAGGGTCCGCCCTTGCAGTAATTTTACTGCATCTGAAACATATAATAATATTGATGGCGGTTGTAATTGAGGCGTTGCTGGTCGACGGAATATTGTTGATGGGGAAATACAGCATCACTAGTCGTCGTCGTCGTCGTCGTCGTCCTATTGGTGGTCACAACTGCTGCTGTCTTTTGCATGAATCATTGCTGATGGCGCTAGTATTGCCGTTAATGTTTGTGTTGTTGCGGTTGCCTTCGCTGTTGTCAGTTACATTGATAGCGCAGTTGTTTCACTGTTGATGTCGGTTGGGGTGGTGACGGTAGCGGTTGTGTTGTCTGGACTGAGAAGAGGGAGAGGAAAAAGCACATTCCTAGTTCTTCATCTCTTTTTGTGCCTCGCTTCTTTTTCTCTCTGCTCTTTTTTTTTTCTGTCCACAAAATAACAAACTTGTACTTCTTTCCCTTTTTGTTTTTTGTTTTTTTTTGTAAAATGATATTTGTCTTCAGAAAAATATCCATTTAATATAAGAGATAAACAAGCTTCAAAATCAAACCTTATATTTTCATAAACGAGAAGGTAATAAGCTAATATAGGCTTAGACACTACACGTCTGACACGTCTGAAGAATGGAAAATAGAAGATGAGACAGGCACGCTGTTTTGCCTTTCATTGTAGGTCAGACCATTAGATTTGACTTCGTATCTGGGAAAGATAAACATATTATTAGTAATTCCTTGAAATTTTCTTACACATCGTTAATAGTTAGATATTTGTGCACTTTTATATCTACTTATACAGACGCTTATATCTCTATTTATTACTCTTTCTCTCTCTCTCTCTCTCTCTCTCGTTCTGTATATAAACTTCACGACCACTTCCAAATATTTGCAGGGTTTCCTCCTCTAACCCGTTAGCGTCAACCTCAGATTCGTCATCGTTAGTCTCGATTATGTTATCGTCTGCCGCAAGTTCGTCAATTTAAGCGCCGTCACTGCAGAATGGAGAAAATTACTTAATGAACAGACACAGGCATCAGTGATTACCTGCTGCAGTATTTCCTTTGATTGCTGGATATTTTAGGAATATGTTAAAAGAGTTAAGAAAAGGGAATAACGAGTATCATGTTTAAATGATGTTAGTTTAGTCTCTACTGTGCGGTATATGTATGTAATATAGTATGTAGACTCACAACTAATATACTTCGTAAATGTATGCATAATTACGGCCCTAGATACTGTAAGGTGGGAGAATTTGTATTATGCAAAATTTGTAAGTCTTTACAAAAGTTTTAATGTTTACATTTTTTTTTTTACAATTCTGTGACAAGTAATCACTGATGTCAATGTTTGTCAATAAAAGAAATTCACTCTTTCCTGCTGTGACGACATTTTGGTTGACGGTGACGAAGTTAAGTTGACGGCAACGAAAACAAGTTAGACAACAACATAATCGAGAATAAAGGTAAAATATTTGAAGCTGACGACGAGGAATTTGAGATCGGCGTTGACGACATTGAGGGTGAAATCTTGCATAGTTACACTCACCCATATTCAAATACAAGCATACTTGGATACATGCGTATATATATATGCATAATCACGCGCAGACACGCATACTGACATACATTCACA
>NC_142930.1:163929064-163934064 GCF_046866305.1 Octopus bimaculoides | reverse complement strand
TTATTATGTTTTTATGAAACAGTCGTCCCATGGTATATCTGTGTATCTGTCTGTCTGTCTGTCTGTCTGTCTGTCTGTCTGTCTCACTCACTCTGCATGTGTGTATGTGTGTGCATGTGCATGTGCATGTGTGCATGTGTGCATGTGCATGTGTGTGTGTGTATATTTCAGTATTTTTCAACTCTTATTTATACCTTACTCAAACATAACATCTACATAAGACACGGGGATCCATCCATCCATCCATCCATCCATCCATCCATCCATCTCATCTCTTTCTCTCTCTCTCTCTCTCTCACTCTCTCTCTCTCTCTCCCTCTCTCCATACTCACATATTATTTGTATATATATATGTATATATATATATATGTATATATATATATATATATATATATATATATATATATATATATATATATATATATATATATATATATATATATATATATATATACATATATTCCAGAGACAAGATTAGTCATTACTTATATACAATAACACCAGTCCCTCTTCTAAAAAGTCCCTATATGCTTCTCAAATCTTTATAAGTTTGAAGTAACGGTTAAACAAACCTTCGCTGACGAGGTCCAATAAAATCGAAATATGTCTTGTGTTGTCTCAGTAATGTACATCAAACACATCAACCATTGTATTATATATTAATTCATGAAAATTTATTATTGTCTTACTACATCAAAGGGGATATTACTGACTTTACTTTTGTATTTACATGTAGCAGGCGTCCATTGGTATTTTAGCCACCGTGTCGTTTTCCATCGATTAGTAGGATAAGATGTGTCTGAAGAGAAAATTCATATATTTGTGATGTCTTAATCATATGTACATATGCTCCAGTATAGCCACAGCTTTGAAGCTGAAGCAATTTTAAGATTTTTAAGATTTGCATACATATAAATTCTTTTACTTGTTTCAGTCATTTGAATGCAGCCATGCTGGAGTACCACCTTTAGCCAAGCAAATCCACGTAAACATACCAACATCGGTGTCAAGCGATGGTGGGTGGGGGGAACAAACACAGACGCACAAATACACACACACACACACACACACACACACACACACACACACACACACACATATATACGACGAGCTTCTTTCAGTTTCTGTCTACCAAATCCACTCACAAGGCTTTGGTCGTCCCAAGGGTGTAATAGAAAACACTAGCCCAAGGTGCCAGGCAGTCAGGCAGTGTGACTGAACCCCAAACCACTTGGTTGGGAAGCAAGCTTCTTACCTCACAGCCACTTCTCTCTCTCTCTCTCTCTCTCTCTCTATATATATATATATATATATATATATATATATATATGTGTGTATATATATATGTATATATATATATATATATATATATATATATATATATATATATATATATATATATATATATATATATATATATATAGGTGATACAGACACTCCCCATACACACATGCACTTACAAAGGACACAGACACATTGAAAGACACGCATGCGTAGACACATACAATAGGAATACAAAATACAAAATGGCTGATAGTTAGCAAGGTGAGACACACATAAGAAGGAAGGAAGCAAAGGACCACTGATGAGGTCACAGAAGTGTGACGAAAGAACTCTGGCCGAAATAAGATTAAGATTAATGTAGTATAAAGCTGAAGCAAATTAACACCAAATATACAGTGCGTGTGTTTTTATTGGCTAAACTGGCAATATGACCGTCCCCAAGTACAACAACATCTGTTTCAACACACGATTTCACATCAAAAATCTTGCAAAACAAATATATATATCTATATATATATATATATATATATATATATATATATATATATATATATATATATATATATACATACATATGCATGCTTATATGCGTGTGAGAGTGTGCGTGTGTATGTGTCTGTGTTTGTTTGCTTGTGTGTATGTGTGCTTGTTTGTGTGTGTGTGTGTCTGTGTGTGTCTGTGTGTGTGTGTGTGTGTGTGTGTGTGTGTCTAGTATCATGACTGAAAATGTCTTTCATAATAACACATAATCGTACATAACTGAGGCAGTCTGTCAATTGACAGAGGAAAAAGACGCCAAATAATAATAATAATAATAATAATAATAATAATAATAATAATAATAATAATAGTAATATTAATTATTATCATTATTATTATTATTTAATATCAAAGTTAAACATTTTAGTTATACATGAGTTGTTTAGTGTTATAAAAACTAAAGAGGCTCTGAATGTACTTAGGCAGGGCTGTCATTTCCTGAACATTGGCGGTTTAAATAATACGAAATAACACGAAAAATGACAAACAATTTTCAAATAGCTTTAAAAATAGAATTAAAATATTGATACCATTAGAAGATATAACATCCGATATGAGAAATAAATTTGAATAGAATTGTTTAATTATTAATTAATTAAAAGATACTTAAAAGAAATTAAAGCAAAAGATTTCAGTAAGTTAGAATGGAATAAAATATTGATATTATTAGAGGTAGAACATTTCGTCTGCCGCTACGTTCTGAGTTCAAATTCCGCCGAGGCCGACGTTGCCTTTCGTCCATGGGGATCGATAAAATGAGTTTCAGTTGAGATGTAATCGACTATTCCTCTTCCGCAAATTACAGGCTTCGTGCCTATAATAGAAAGGATTATTAGAGGTAGAAGACGACGAGCCGGTTGAAAAGTTAGCTTGCCGAACGAAATACTTATCGGCGTTTCATCCGCCTTTACGTTCTGAGTTCAAATTCTGCCGTGGTCGACTTTGCCCGTCATCCTTTCTTTGTCGGTAAAAAAAGAGGTATCGACTTGCACCTTCCCTAAAATTACTGGCCTCGTACCAGTTGTTTAAACCATTATCGGATGAGGAAGGCAGCGAGCAGCCGGAGTTGGAGGAAATGCTTAGCGACATTTCTGCCGGCTTCATAATTGCTGGCTTTGTGCAAAATAAAAATTGAAACCAAAGGAAGTAAGCTTGCAGACCCGATAGAGTGTTGAACAAAATGCCTTAGTTCTTCCTGCTTTAAGTACTGAATTCAAATTCCACCGAGGTCGACTTTGCATTTCATTTTTTATGAGTCGATAAAATATGTACCAGGTGAGTACTGGGGTCGGTGCAATCGCCTTACCCTCCTCCCTAAAAGATATTATGAGAAGGCGGAGAATTGGCAAAAGGGTCACCACCCCCAACGAAATGCTTAGCTGCTCTTTTCGTTCTGAGTTCAAATTGTGCCACGTTGCTTTTTACCGTGTTTCGGATTCGATAAAATAAATATCGATGTAAGCGACTTTCTTTTTGCCTCAAATTTGCTGGCCTTCTGCCAGAATGAGAAATATGTTTTAGAGGAACCAGGGCTAATATCAAACTTTATTCTCTCATAAAACTGCTAGGCTAAATAATACGTGATGTTCGCGGTTGGAGTGATTTTGATCATAAGCACATTGGATCGAGAGTTCTACATAATAGCTTCAAATTTTGCAGTAATGGTAGCATTTTTAGGATTAGGGGTAAGTCGATTACATCGACCCCAGTGTTCAGCTGGTACTTGTTTTTTCGACCCAGGTAGGATGAAAAACATAGTCGATCTCGGTGGAATTTGAACCCAGAATATAAACACAGACGAGATTCCGTTAAGTATTTTGTCCGGCGTGCTAACGATTGTACTTAGTCGCCGCCTTCACAGATGTCTCTATAATGAAATGAGAGTTCAGAGTCAAACTATGATTCCTGATGAAACTACTAATTCGAGTAACGGTTCTTTAGAAACCGGAAAGGTACATTGGATAATGTATTATTGAATTTACATCGTCATGGTTATACCTGTAAAGTCTTGGAATACAGATCTACTGGATCTGACGTTGAAGAATTGCATGAACAATAACGGTTTCAATTTTTTTCTTCTCAAAGCTACCAATTTCGGTGGGGGTGGGGATGATAGTCGGTTACTTCGATCTCCAGTGCTCAACTGCTACTTCTTCTATCGATCCCGAAGGGATGAAGGGCATAGTCGACTTCGGAGAACTTGAATTCAGAACGTAAAGCCGGAATGCCGCTAAGTATTATGTCTGGTGTATTAACGATTGTGCCAGCTCTCCGCCTTATGCAACTACAGCTGGAATAATTGTTTCTAAGACAGAGACAAGACCTGGAATTAAGAGAAGAGGGATTTAGTTGATTATATGGACTCTTCTACTTGATTGGTACTTTATTTTATTGAGCTTTAAAGGATGAAGTGTAAAGCTGACCTCAGCGGAATTTGAGCTCTGAAAGGAGGGCCGGTAGATCTTTTTCTGACGTTCTGCCAACCCTTCATCCTAACAAAACATAGAGTAGCAAAAACAACAACAACAACAACAACGACAGCGGAGGATTGCAACGAGAAATATTGGAAACTGACAGGAAGCGAAGAAGGAAAGAAAGTTATGATGGCGGATAGATAGCAAGATACAGTAAAAAATGAACTGTCAGAAAATACAAACAAACAACCACAAATGCTTCCAGAATATTCAATGATAAATACACTAAGTCAAAATTAGAAATGTATGCCTGTACTTGACCTACATATATATATATACATATATGTATATATATGTGTGTGTGTGTGTGTGTGTGTGTGTGTGTGTGTATGTATGTATGTATATGTATATCTATCATAATATATATTGTATATGCGCACGCATAACAAAAAGAAAATCCCGCCATTGATTACTTTTACAGAGTTTGATATATATTGTGAATAATGATTTCGAAGTTTCACTAAGACAGGTTTATTGAAGCTGTTTCATTTATAGAAAACATTATCGAAAATTATCTGTCTGTCTGTCTGTCTGTATGTCTGTTTGTCTATCTATCTATCTATCTATTCCTCCATAGCCCTCTGTCTTCATTTCTCAACAACCAAATCGCAGTTGTTGCGATGAAAATTTTGACGCCAAATAAGTGAAGAATTCTGGGGGCTTTTAAATGGGTGGCATGTCTTTCATTCTGTAATGCTGTAA
>NC_142930.1:163919064-163924064 GCF_046866305.1 Octopus bimaculoides | reverse complement strand
ACCAGGTTCAAAAATAATCTAAGTAATGCGTGTCGATTTGCTTGACTGCACTCTTAAAGGCCGTGTCCCAGCATGGCCGCAATCCAATGATTGAAACGAATATTAGACAAGACAAAAAAAAATATATATATATATAAATACATAGGTATTGTTAAGTGCTTTGATAGACATAAGCATCACACTTAAGATACACGTGTATGTTCATGTAAGCGTGATTCCTAAACCACCATGTAGGCACACGCCATTTTTGTGTAATGGACGTCAGGAATTACAATATAGAAGCGTATGCCTACATGTACGTATATATATATATGTGTGTGTGTGTGTGTGTGTGTGTGTGTGTGTGTGTGTGTGTGTTTCTGTGTGTATGCTTTTTAAGTGAAGACATGTCTGTCCATATCTACGTACGTTTAACAGGCCATGAGTTCGTGTGTTTATAAATGAATGTGCGTGCGTGTGTATGCGATTCTGTACAAGCGTAAATGTTACAGCGAATAAAGGTTTATTTTATTCATTCCTTTAATTTTTGTTTCCATCTATCTATCTATCTCTCTGTCTGTCTATTTATCTATCAATCTATTTTTACTCCTTCACTTCTTTCTTTTTTACTTTTTCTATTTTTTTTTTTTTTCGCTCAATCTTCCACCTGTCTGTCATTAGTCCACTCTTACCGCCTCCAGCATCCAAATATGCTATACCTATTCAATGCCGCCTTCCTATCGTTCTTGTTCCTTTGTCTAAACTCCGCCTGTCAAACCATCTCTCGCCTTTCGAATCCCCGCTACCACCCCCAACCCCATCCCCGAGAAATGCATCAGCACCACCATCCTCTAACATTTAAATGTGATTTTTAACCACGCACACCACCACCGCCACCACCACCACTAGACATGCAGTAGTGTTATACATTCTCATTCCTCTCTCATATATATGTTGTTATTGTTTTATACTAGATCTGTTGGGATCCATTCGATCATCGTGTTCTTTATAGTCAGACACGGCTCAAGTGATCCCGCAGACGTTATGGCTCCTTTATCTATCTATCTAGCTACCTAGCTAACTACCTTACTTCCTACCTACCTACTTACCTACCTGTCTATCTGTCTGTCTGTTTGTCTATCTCTTTATCTATCATCTATCTAGTTATCTAACACTCTATAAATATAAATATATATATATATATATATATATATATATACAAACACGCACACACACACGCTCGCGCGCACACACACACGCTCGCGCGCACACACACATACACATAAAAACACACATACTCATACATATAAATTACATATATATGTTTGTGATTTTGCTTTTATCTACAGTATAAAGCCCTTCTCTCTCTCTCCATCTCCCTCTCGCTCCCTTTCCCTCGCCCCCCTCTCTCTCTGTATACAAACACATACACACACACGCACACACATCTACATATTGGTATTCTTAGTAGATAGATTCATGGAAATATAGCGACTTAATTCGTATTTCCATTTACCGTTATTGAATAGGACCAGTTCTGTGACTACTTGTTTTGAATCCCTATCCGCCGAAGAGGATCGTAATTCACCCAATTTGACTTTAAGTACTATTACCACTTTTTATATCAGTGTCCCTGCTGATGGCTGCAATTAACTTCGCTATAAGAACTTTCACCCATTACAGTTTCTGAAATTAATATTCTTATACAGGGTACAAAATCAATTTGACTTCTTGATAATAGCTTCTGGATAAATGAGAATAATTTCGATCGAAAGATTCGGTTGAAATTAGCTGCATTGTTGCATCATACACCTTGAACTGCTTTCACTTAGATTGCTTATATTCTCTGAAGTCTCTACAGAAACGATGGTTTAGTAATCTTCCGTAACGTCGACAATCAACAAATAGTGGCTAACCCGTTCACTTCTGCTCTCTCTCTCTCTCTCCCCATTTAAATATATCTGTTCAGTATATTAGTCTCTAAATCTAGAAGCACGATTTCAAATACATGATGGCCTCTTGGTGAAGCCAAGCTTATATTCCTTTCTTGGCTAAAAGATTGTTATTTCTAGACAGTTTGAGGGAATTCCATCACATTTTATATTTATTATAAAATTTACTATGTAATCTAACAGACAGACAAACAAACATACACACACACATATCTGCACATATGCTCACACACCCACATATATATACATATACTTATATATATATGTATATACTTGTTTATTATTAAACCTGCAAAAACATCACAAAAAAAAATCACAAAACACTGCTACTCAGAGTTTCATGTTCTTGTTCGTCAGGCAGTTATGATCAAGAATGTTTGACCACACCTGCCCGACGAACGGGAACGTAACATTCTGAGTAGCAGTTTTTTTGTGATGTTTTTTCAGCTTTCAGAATGAAAAATAAAAGGATATTACTCTACCTCCGGTATTCGAGTACTATTTTTTCCCATCTTGTTTCGCATCTATGTGCTTACTCGTGTGTGTATGTGTGTAACACACATACATACACACACATACACACACCCACACTGACAAACGCAAAGACACACACGCACACGCACAGACACATATTAATCATTGTTTTTATAGATTAATTTTCTCATCAGAACTTTCGCTTTGCTCATCGCATGAAGTTGTCCGATGATCAAGGCATGGCCGAAACCTTGAAGTCATTGGCAACCTTTACCTTGTAAAACTTAACATATGTGTGTGTGAGTGTCTGAGTTTATGTGCGTGTGTATGTGTGTGTGCGTGTGTGTGTGTGTGTGAGTGTGTGTAGATATGTATGTATATTGATTTTGTCGCATTATGTGTTAATAACCAGAAATTCATGGCGCATCAAAGTTATTAAAGCAAAATGTGAAAATACTAATTTATGACATGTCACAACTTGGAATAAAATTATGATGTTACAAGTTGTATGTAAAAAATATCTTTAAATGATATTACAACTGTGATTGAATACAAAATGTTTTCTCTACCTCAAATCGAAAACTATGATGTAACAATCTCTTGTCAAAGCTTTCTTTGATATTTTTACAACATTACTGAAATATATGAACCAATAAGAAAAGGGCTTGACCTGCTGGAAATAGCAAGAATCTACATCTTCCCCAGATTCTTCCTGTTATATGGAAAATAAAACAGAAAAACAAAAGATAAGTTCGTATTGGATAATGCAATCCAAGATTAAATATATTTGATTAAAGGCTGGAAAAGTCCCCCAGTATGGCTTTGTCCCCAGATTGTTACAATTGGAGATGAATTAATGCCGATACCAACGACTTGTGACAAGTATAATTCTTTTCTACTCAAGGCACAAGGCCTGAAATTTTTGGGGAGGGTGGACCAATCGATTAGATCGACATCAGTATGCAACTGGTACTTAATTTATCGACCCTCGAAAGAATGAAGGGCATAGTCGACCTTGGTGAAATTTGAACTCAGAACGTAAAGACAGACGAAATACTGCTAAGTATTTCGCCCGGCGTGCTAACGTTTCTGTTAGCTTACTGTCTTTGTAACTAGTATAATTATTTAACTAAAGCCTTTCTGGATAACAAGGATTCATAAGGACAGCGCCCAAATTCCGGTTCTTTGTAGGATTAAAGTATTTTGGAAATTAAAAATAAACCTGCATTACAAGCAGGCCAATCACAGTTAAAATATAAGAAAGAAACGTTCCGGGGAACAAAATTGAACTTAAGACTACAAGATTACGACAGTTTACTCTATTACAAAGTACTTCTTTTCTGTGAAGTTCAGCACTGAACTATAATGGCCTGTGTTTCCAGCTTTAAGTATATAAATTGATGAGGAATTAGCGTTTGGTGATGAAAGGACCAACCGTTACTATTGTTTAGTTTAGATTCACGAAAAACTATATTGAAGCAGAACTGTGAACAAAGGAGTTCCAGTGTTGACCATCCTATATTCATTCGTAAATATATATATGTAAATATATATATATATATATATATATATATGTTTATTTATAAATAATTAGATAGATAGATAGGTAGACATAAATATAGTATCCAATGTGTTCTTTTCCTATTCATTTTTCAAGATGACAGTATGGATTGAAAGGAGATTTGACTTGCTATTTTGAGCAACACTTTGGCAGTTCCCTGTTTCTTTGCTAGTGACGGTAGGGGACTGGCGGTAGACCTTTAAACTCCTGTTCTCCTATGTTTGCTAACACTGCAATATATTGAACCTGCCTACATTATATGATATGGCACACATGTGAGAAAATTTATCTTGTCACACACCATAATTGTCATGAAACTTAGAGAAGCAACCACATATTTCTAGGTGAAAGTTTGATTAAATCGAGTCTATTTTTCGGTTTTTACTTTATTCTATCGATCCCAGAAATATGAAAAACATAGTGGACCTTGTTTAAATTGGAGCTCAGAATGCAAAGTTGTGTCTCAGAATTTCGAAAGATTTGTAATAGATTCCTTCTATGTTCTGAATTCATATCTATCGGATTTCAATTTTCACTCTGGATTTAGCTGAAACAGGACTTCTTCAAAGGTTCTCTGGAGAAAGTTAATTCGACAGGGTGCATAGATCGGAGGGCAGGAAGTTTCTTCAAGTCCAGCAGTTAAATTCCTTTCCTTGAGAGGTCGCAGCTCGGGAAAATCGGACATGTGGTTAGAATGCCGCTGGAAAGAATCACAAGACAAAATCTTCAAGCGGCTGGAGACCTAGGGATAGATCACAAGCAAAATGGTTAAATAATATCCATGGTTTCCATTGGTCAAGCTTGGGAATCCAGAAAGAAAGTGTAATGACGGTTGCTTCTGAAAGGAAGTGCCATAGTTGGTTGCTTCTGATATGGAAGAAATGCTATAGAACTTTACCCTCACAACGCTCCCGAGAATAGTGGAATCTGTATATGGAAAGGTGGACTATGGTCTTGGAACAGAAAGAGCTAAGGAAAAAGGTAGATAATGCAGGGACTTACAATTTCCGTCTACACCAGTCCATACCATCTCT
>NC_142930.1:163909064-163911564 GCF_046866305.1 Octopus bimaculoides | reverse complement strand
ATATATATATATATATATATATATTTATAAATATATATATTATAAATATATAATATATATTATTATAAATATATATATATATATATATATATATATATATATATATATATATATATATATATATATATATATATATGCCTCCAGATTTAAACATCCCCTGGTTGCTTGGATACTTCAGACTACCCCTGAAATATTGAAGCAATCCTATCATTTACCTATATATATATATATATATATATATATATATATATATATATATATATATATATATATATATATATATATATATATATATATATATATATATATATACCTATATATATATATATATATATACCTATATATATGTGTGTGTATGTGTGTGTATGTGTGTGTATGAATTTGCATCAACATAAAAAGCATTGTAATGTACATTGTAATGTAATCAATGTAAATTAGCCATGAAAAATTAATTCGTAATTTCTCCTTTGATATTATCTCCCCTTTTCCATAAGACTTGCTAATAATTGCCGCTAGGCTTATTCATTTCTTTCTTCATTTAAGACGCAACTTTCAATTAATTAACTTAAAATATATAACGACCCACATACAATCCTTTTTACACAGTCAATAAATATACATAACGTTTCACCCCCCCCTCTTGCCCCTCCTCCGCTGTCACGTTAAACTCTCATTACAATTTCATTAAAAGTACACATCGTCAATGAAGAATTCTTGCCAAGAATACAAGAGACTCCTGTTTTGTCTCTGTTTTGTTTCTTTATGGCGCATGCACGGCTGTGTGGTTAAGAATCTTGCTTTGCTACTACGTGGTCTCGTGTTCAGTCCCACTGTGCGAAATCTTAGGCAATTGTTTTCCACTATAGACCCAGACAGACCAATGTTTTGCGAGTGAAGTTAGTAGACAGAAACTGTATGGAAGCCCGTTGTGTGTCTGTTTATACATGTATGTGCGTATTTGTGCTTATGTTCGTTCCTCCTTGTCAACAGGCGTTAGTTTGTTTATGTCTCCGTAACTTAGAGGTTCGGCAAAAGTGACAATAGAATAAGTACCGGCTTTTTAAAATTTTTTTTTTTAATAAATACTAGGGTCGATTTGTATGACTAAACCCGTCAAGGTAGTGCTCCAGCATGGCCGCAGACCAACGATTGAAACAAATGAAAGCCTCAAAAGAGTATACTAACAACGGTGACGTCACCGACGAAACCCCTAAATGGTTACTTGCCGTGCTAGAAATAGTGGCTAAACACACCCTACCGGAAAAGACAGTTGGATAATGTCCTTCGTATCCTTAAACGGATGGGTTGGCTATGACTGTGTTTCCCTTTGATCATATATATGCTCGTTTAGGATTGAGCAGGGCCAAACAAGAACGACAATAAGATTCTCCCTCGGTTTGGAGGAAAGGGATTTAGTTGTTCGATCAGCCGAATGATTGGTCGTGAAATTCGTTCCTACTTTAGCCACAAAGCACGAAATTTGGGGAGAGGGGGCAGTCGATTTGATCGACCTCAGTACGCAACTGGTACTTAATTTATCTATCCCGAAAGGATGAAAGGCAAATTCGACCTCGGCGAAATTTGATCTCAGAACGTAACGGCAAGACGAAATACCGTTAAGCATTTCGCCACCTGCACCACCACCACCACCACCACCACCACCACCACCACCACCACCACCACCACCACCACCACTACTACTACTACTACTTCTACTACTACTACTAACATCACCGAAACACAGCCGCTACCACTGTCATCACCACCACCATCACAACCACCATCACCACAACCACCATCACCACCACCACCATCATCGTCACTACTACCATCACCGTCATCCCCATCACTACCACTACTACAAGAACCACCACCTCTAGTATGAAAACGACAATAGCCACAGATGCTAGTAACGATCATCATTTGGCCGCATTTGATACCATACCACACCACCATCACCACCACCGCTGCCACTCCACAAACACCTCCATCAACATCATCAACAACAACAACCATTACCACCACCACCACCATCACAACAACAACAGCAACAACAACAGCGCAACCACAAGTAATGTTACTGGCGCGTATGTTAACGATCCGGAAAGATTAGAAGCACAGATCGGCCCAATAGCAATTATTCATCCTGTCCGGCAGTTGCCCTTTAATTATAATGTTAAATAGCAGATAAACGTCCGGCGGATAGTGAAATATTTAAATAAATTTTCGTGCACGATCTTTTCGAATATAGATACGCACCGACATCACAGTAACACGTCGTATCTACATAGATCTGGCAAGAAAAGCAGACAGCCATATTTGAGGAAATCTGAGAGGAGTTAGGAAGCTTGTGCTACAGCAATACTATGTCTCTATCACGCTTTCCACTATCTATCTATCTATCTATCTATCTATCTATCTATCTATCTATCTATCTATCTATCTATCTATACGAGCGAATGGGCCTACGAAAGAAGATGCAGGAGATACATGTATTGTC
>NC_142930.1:163886564-163896564 GCF_046866305.1 Octopus bimaculoides | reverse complement strand
GCGCTGGCGGGGATGGTGGCAGTTGACTATTATCACATATATATATACATGTGTATTATCATCTATATGTGTGTGTGTAGGCACGCGTACGTATATATATATGTATGTGTGTGTATATGAATATATGTATGAATGTACATATATATATATATATATATATATATATATATATATATATATATATATATATATACACACGCACATGTTTGTTTTGGTCGTAGTTGTGTTTGAGGCGTTGTTGGCGGCGGTGGTGAGAGTGGTTTTGGTAGTTAACTGTTATCATATATTTGTTTGTGTTTGTGTGTGTGTGTGTGTGTGTGTGAGAGAGAGAGAGAGAGGGTGTGTGTGTGTGTGTGTGTGTGTGTGTGTGTATGTGTGCGAATACATGTATGTATATAAGTATGGACGTAGATACGGGCGCGGGCCTGGCTTCGTGGTCAGAAGCTTGTGTCTCGACCACAAGCTTTCGGGTTCAATCCCTCTGCATGGCACCTTGAGCAAGCGTTTTCTAGCAAGGCCTTTGGCCGAACAAAGCCAGGTGAGTGGATTTGATTAGACGGAAAATGAAAGAAGCCCGCGTGCGCGCGTGCGTGTGTATGTGTGTGTGTGTGTTTCCGTCCCCATAACTTAGTGGTTCGGATAGAATAAGTAACAGGCATCAAAAAAAAGTAGTGGGGTTGATTCATTCGACTAAAAATTTTTGAGGGCGATGCTCCAGCATGACCGTAGTATAATCCTTTCTACTATAGGCACAAGGCCTGGATTTTTGTGGGGAGGGGGACGATCGATCACATCGACCCCAGTATTTGACTGGTACTTAATTTATCGACCTCGAACAGATGAAAGGCAAAGTCGACCTAAGCGAAATTGGAACTCAGAACATAGCGAAAGAAGAAATACCGCTAAGCATTTCGTCCGGCGTGCTAACGATTCGGCCAGCTCGCCGCCTTTATGACCGTAGTATAATGACTGAAAGAGGTAATAAATATAATCTATACACACACACACACACACACACACACACACACACACACACACACACACACACACACACACACAGAGGTCTTTTCTTTCTTACCAAACACCGTAGAATATGATCTGAAGGAGACCAAGTAGAGGGACTGACCCCATAGAGCAGCGTTACTCAAAGTGGTGGTCCGCGGACCGATGCCGGTCTGCGAGCCATCAGTTGCCGGTACGCGGCGAGTTTCCAAGAAAGAAACATTATAAAATGCTTATGTAATATTGTATTTATTTGTTTACAAAATAAATATAAGCTAAAAAAAATTATCAACTTTTATTATATTCATTCTATATATTGTTTCGAAGAAATATTTCCAGTCCCTGGCAGATTGGGAGGAATAAAAACTGCCAGTATAGTTTGAGAAACACTGCCATCGAGGTTCCGTCGTTAGCTCGGCTTCTCAGGCCGTTGGTCATTCTAGATTTTGTTTGGTGGTATTGAAGCCAGTCTCAATGGTATCGATGGAATGGTGTTGACGGCGACAGTCGTCATTACTGATATAGAAGGACGACGTGTTGGTAGCGGCAGATTCTATGTCATTGCTATTGGTATTGTTGTTGTTGTTGTTGTCGGTGGTGGTGGTGGTATGAGTTCAGCTGAGTTGATGGCAATGGTTACATTATTGGTGTTGTTGTTGTTATTGGTGGTAGGATTCAATTGCTGGCGGTGATGTTGTTATTGGTGTCGTTCTTATTAATGAAAGAGGTCAAGGCTGTCAGCCGGCAGAACCGTTAGCAACCCCGGACAAAATGCTTAGCAGCATTTCATCCATCTCTACGTTCTGAGTTCAAATTCCACCGCGGTCGACTTTGCCTTTTATCGTTTCGAGGTTGATAAATTAAGTACCAGAGAAGCACTGAGGTCAATGTAATCGACTAGCCCCGTTCCCTAACATTTCAGGCCCCTTGTGATTTCAGTAGAAAGTATTGTTATTATTATTATTATTATTATTATTATTATTATTATTATTATTATTAAGGCGGCGAGGCGAGCTGATAGAATCGTTATTATGCTGGTGAAAATGCTTAGCTACATTTCTTTCGACTTTACGTTCTAAGTTCGAAATGCCTTTTGTCCCTTCGGGATCGATAAAATAAGAGATCGACGTGATTCCCCCAAATTACTGGCCTTGAGCCAAAATTTGAAATCATTATTATTACTGTTGTTGTTGTTGTTGTTGCGAGATGGCGGAATCGTTAGCATGCGGGAAAAAATCCTTAGTGATATTTCATCCATTTTGACGTTCTGAGCTCAAATTCCGCCGAGGCCGACTTTGCCTTACATCCTTACAGGGTCGATAAATTAAGTAGTAGTTGCGCACTGGGGTCAATGTAATCGACTTAATCCCTTCCCCAAAATTTGAGGCCTCGTGCTTTCAGTAGAAAGGATTATTATTATTATTATTATTATTATTATTATTATTATTATTATTATTGCTTTTGCGGTGGTGTTGGTGGTGGAGTGGCAACGCCATATTGTCGAAGTTAGAATCAGTGGTCATAATGATGTTTGTTGACGCTGTTATATTTTATTTCTGACTCTGCTTAATCATCTTCATTTCATATACAAGCCAGCCAACATAATTAATTTCACTATTCATTAATTCATTACCGGAAGATTATATTTATTCAGCCAATCAAAATGAAATGCAAATCTGCTTTGGTTTTATTTCTAAACAGTATTTAATCTCTGTATCGATTATGAGTGACTCCAGTGTTATTCATGTCTATAGGGACGCTTGCTTTCACGTTGTTCTGCTTTCGATCCCATGGGGTGTCGTCTTTGCTAATATATTCTTAACATAACATCACGTTGACCCAAAATCCGTGAGTGAATTTAGGACGGAAATTCTCTGTGTGTGTGCGCGCGCGCGCGCGCGCGTGTGTGTGTGTGTGTGTGTGTGTGTGTGTGTGTGTGTGCTGTATGTAATTGTGAGTCATACAGACTCACTTCTAAAATGATGTTTATTGAGCTTTGCTGAAAAAGAAAAAAAGAAATAAAATACTGAATATATACATACATATACACATACATACAAACATACACACACACACACACACACACACACACACACACATACTTAGTTGAAATTTACAGAAAATCAAAAGAGGGAGACAGGTGTATAAACAAGAAGCAGGTGTATTAGTTTGACGCTCGGGAAGGTGAGAAAGTCTTTTATGTTTTGAGCCTACGCTCTTCAACAGAAAGGAAGGCGAGAAAATATACAGGGAGAGAATAAAAAAAAAACAACTTTTGGAGTTAGCAGTTAATATAAACAGCTTCAACACAGTTTCCGCTCAGCCAATTTCATTCACTGTGTATTCATTGATAATCATCCCTTAAGTGCACGCAGTAAAATGTACTCGCCGAAAAATCGAACTCGGAACCTTGTAGTAGAGTAACGACCTTACCTGCAAGAAGTCTCCTCCTCTTTTTCTCCCTCTCTCTAAACACACACGCGCGCGTACACATACAAACACACAGAGACACACACTCAAATTCACACACATGTAAATATGTATACATGTATGTAAACTTTATATATATATATATACACACACACAATATAAATATACATCTCTATATATATATACATATATGTACATGCATATATATGCGTCTGCGTAACTGTGTATAAATGCATTCATACATACATGTATATATACCTTGATATATGTGTATGTGTGTATGTGTGTGTGTGTGTGTGTGTGTGTGTGAGGGGGATATTGTGTTTACTAATATTGTGGCGCCTTTTGTTACAAATCGAATCCTAAATAAATAAGTAACTCCCAAAACCTTCAATGTACCACTTACATTTTCATTGAAATGTTTCCAGCCTAAAATGTAATTAACGGCTCCACCTTCACAGAGTTTTGCCGCTATGCAGTCGTATTAAACGCCACGATGTTGAAGAAAATAGACATATTATAAGAGTTTGAAAAGCAGCAATGGTTCGGAAACATTACGATCTCTTCTCTTCCGAACCAGTTCACTGATTCACGTTATAAATCTATTGAAACAATTGCCTTAGAGGAGGTGAAATTATGTACTATTTCTGCATGAAATAACCGTCTTAAGTGTTTCTAGTATGCTTCTGACAATGTGATCATACATTTTATTGTCGCCGTCTTATATATCGAAATATTTATGACACCCTCTCATGAAGAAATTGCTTTCCGCACACACACATAAACAAGAAACTATTGTATATATTTATCTACGTTTTAATAAATTATTAATCCCTCTATAAAACACAATCGGAAACAGCTCACAAACACACGCACGCTCTCGCACAGACACACCTCTTTATAACTTCTATAACAAACAGCCGAGATCATCTCAAACACTGTTATATCTTTTAAAGTCGCTTTCTATAGCGCACATTTCCTACAGCTAAGATGTTGTGTTCAGTTCATTGAATCAACACTCAATTTGTTGTCGCTCGACTGTTAGAAATAGCAGCTAAATATCATTCAGGCCATGCCCTAACATTTTGTGAAAAAAGGGGGAATGTCTAATGTGACTTTTATTTTTCGAGATAGTAGCGAAGGGATTGAAATCATTTAGTTTTCCGCTATATAACTCTTGTGCGTCTGCATGGCTTAGGGGTTAAGGTGTTGCACTCGTAATTATAAGACTGTGGTTTCGATTCCTGGACCAGGTGATGCGTTGTGTTCTTGAGCAAAACACTTCATTTCTCGGTGCTCCAGTCCACTCAGATGGCAAAACAAATAAATCCTGCGATAGAACGGCGTCCCATCAAGAGATGAGGGAATGTATATGTCACAGAAACCAAGAAACTGGCATTGTAAGTCTATGCGACCTGGAACAGAACTTTTGTCCTATATAAGCCTTGGAGGTGGATTGGTAGAGTTCATACAGCGTCTGCTAAAATGGCTCGTGATATTTATTCCGGATCTCTACACACTGGGTTTCAATCCAACCGAGCCAACTTCCTCAGTCATCCTCTCGGCAGTCTGCAAAATATTGGACAAGGCGACATTGAGGAATTACACTGAGAAAGGATAAATGATTCCGTCACATTATCGGAGAGTTTCTTTAGTTTAGTAATTTCCTTGAACTATCAGCACGGAGCTGAGACCGATTGCACAATATATCGTGTGCGATTTCACCAACATGGCACCCATCCTAGCATCTTCCTGGTGGTTTGGGTTAATCCAGGCCTGGCCAACCTGAGACCCGCTTGATACCTTCTTGAAATGGGTTCATTTAAACAAACATTTTGAAAATTTTATCAAAAATTAAAGATTGCAATGAAAAAACCAAAAGAAAAATGCTTCTGTTTTTGCAACGATAATGTTTCGTGTTGAATCTATGATCATTCGTTCATTATTGTAATAATAGCAAGGCGGTGAGCTGGCAGAAACGTTTGTCTTTACGTCCTGAGTTCAAATTCCACCGAGGTCGACATTGCTTTTCATCCTTTCGGGGTCGATAAATTAAGTACCAGTTGCGTTGCGTACTGGGGTCGATCTAGTCGACTGGCCACCTCCCCCAAAATTTCGGGCCTCGTGCCTAGAGTAGAAAATAATCATAGCAAAGCGACGAGCTGGCAGAAACGTTAGCGCGCCTGGCGAAATGCTTGGCGGTATTTCGTCTGTCTTTACGTTCTGAGTTCAGATTCCGCCGAGGTCGACATTGCCTTTCATCCTTTCGGGGTCGATAAATTAAATACCAGTTGTGAACTGGGGTCAATCTAATCAACTGGCCACGTCTCCAAAAATTTCGAACTTTTTATATCGGATTATTATTGTCTATCTTATTTGCTGGGGAAATTTCCAGCGTATCAGGTAGTTATGTGGCTACGGCATGAGATAATCAACGTGTTTGTGTATGTGGTTATGTGTGTGTATGTGTGTATGTGTGTGCTTGTGTGCGTGTGTGTGTGTGTGTGCTTGTGTGCGTGTGTGTACATGTGTATGTAAGTGTGTGAGTGTTGCTTTTTTGATGTCACTCGAGTTTGTCATATTCCCTTATAGCCATCAGTCACGACTAATCATCACTCCGTATGACTATGTAATAATGTGAAAGAGCGAGCAAGCGAGCAAACGAGAGAGAGAGAGAAAGAGAGAGAGTGTATGTGTGTATGTATGTGTGTGTGTGTATGTATGTGTGTGTATGTGTGTGAATGTGAACGTGCTGTGTTGATATATGTGTGTGTGTTCATTAACGTGGGCATATATTTGCACGTGTGAATGCACGTACTGAATAGTTCATTATTATTTTAATTTGTAAAGGAAGTGAGTTTGTAAACATCTAATTTTGTTTACCTATCGTTTAGGTTTAGTTTTAAGTTTTAGGGTATGCAAAGAAAAAAAAGCAAACAAACAAACAAAACACACCTACATGACGTTTTTATATCAATGTTTCTAGCGATCGGCTCAGTCATCGCTCTTCAAGGAAACTGCATACAAATAGTTCTCAAAATATGAATGATGCCAAAAAAAAAAAATGAAATTAATAATATTAACAGCAGCAAGAACAACAACAGCAGCAGTGGCAGCAGAAGCAGCAGCAGCAACAACACCAGCAACAATAGCAACAACAACGACAACAACAGCAGCAGCAGCAATAATAATGATAATAATAATAATAATAATAATAATAATAATAATAATAATAATAATAATAATAATAATTATTATTATTATTATTATAATAATGATAATAATGGATAGCCAACTTAGCTGAGATGTGAGAATGTCATCCCCAGCACTGCTACAGCCACCAACAAACCACCACCAACACCAGCTCCACCATCACCACCATCGTCATCATCATTATCGTCATCATCATCATCATTGTCGTCGTTATCGTCATCATCGTCTTCATCATCATCATCATCATCATCATAAACATCACCGACTCCATCAGCCCTCTTCGACCCCTCACCCCCCACCCCCACCCATCCGAATATCATATCACCATTAGCAACTGCAAGAGCAGCGCCTTCTTTACAGTAATTCTCCTCATCACCATGTCTGTCTTCCCTGCTACTGTCATCACCACCACCACCGCCGCCGCCGCCACCACCACCGCCGCCACCACCATCGTCACTGCCATCACGGCTGACGACCATTAATCCGTTTCGAAATATTAATGATATCCATCACAAAGCCGAAACTAATTAATCTGGGTTAGAGTTCATATTAACGCCTTTTACCTGAGTGATGTAATAGCAGAGCAGATTGTAATCGATTTGCGCTTATGAATAAGCGGAGATTCGTATCGATAATGAAAATGACGACGACGACGACGACGACGACGACGACGACGACGACGACGACGCTGATGATGATGATGATGATGATGATGATGATGATGATGATGATGATGATGATGGAGGTGGTGGTGGTGATGGTGGTGGGGATGACGATGGGATGAAGTTGATGATGACGCCAATAATGATTTCCAACATAATCACAAGATCACACGCTTTCCAGGATGGAACGGTCGATTAAATCTATCTCAGTATTTGACTGGTACTTTGTTACACACATCCACACACACACACACACACACGCACGCACACATACACATACATGCACACACATACACAAACACATACAAGTACATTCGAACACACACAAATAGTTTCTTGCACATGGCTACATACCAATATCTATCTATCTATCTATCTATCTATCTATCTATCTATCTATCTATCTATCAATCTATCTATATATCTATCTATCTATCTACATATACATATTCATACATATATGAACGTATACATATATATGTGGGTGTATGTGTGTGTAGTTTCAATAATAGTTGGTAGTACAACTACTACACTGACCACACTTGTAGGTGTAAATACTTTTACCGTGTTTATAAGCTGTGTATGCGTGGACAGTTCAGTCAAAGTGAATGCTCGGTCACTGACGCAATTCCGATATATCATTGAAATTCCAATATACAATTGTTCGGTTGATTTCTCTTATTAACACACAGTGTTTCCAGTCCATTGTCTGATGTCGTCTGTCCACAAACATCTTTCATGTCTTCTTGCTATCTTCCTTTCAACAATTCCTGTCATGATAGTCTTAGCTAGTGACACGTGGTGCATTGTATGCCCAAAATATGATAACTTGATGGACTTGTTTCTCGACAATGCGTTTCTTTTGACTTTCAGCTATTCTAGTACTGCAGCATTTGTTACCGTATCGTTCGTTTCAATTTAACCTGCTCAATCCGCGGAAGATCCATATCTCGAATGCTTCTGTATTTTTCTCTATAGTTGTGCACATTGTCCATTGTTTAACTCATAATAATATTAAATCAAATGTTTATTCCAATTATATAAGGCAATTGAAGAAATGGCCTTTATTTCTCGCATTACCTATAATTGTGTTATGTTATGCCTTTTATATTTCGTTCAATTATTTATCTAATTATTTTCTCATTCATTGCTATTTCAGTGAAACGGGAAGATGAAACAATTTCTTCGAGTCAAGATATTCCATCAATGAAAAGCAAGAAACCAAGGAAGGCGAGAACGGCGTTTACCGACCATCAGTTACACTGTTTGGAGAAATCATTTGAACGTCAAAAATACCTCAGTGTCCAGGATCGAATGGAGCTGGCCGCAAAACTCAACCTTACTGATACGCAAGTGAAAACTTGGTACCAAAACCGACGGTATATAAAATTCATTGCTTCATTTTAATAGAACGGTGTTATTGTTGTTCTTCTTACAGTTGTTCTTTAATACCGAAGCAGTTCCGGTTAAGCAGATGTATAATCAAAGGCAACAAATTCTAACTATCCTGTCTATCTCTTATGCAACTGTGTTTGTCCGGGAATACGTTGGCCAACGAGTCCTTTATTATGGAAGACAATTATTGTGTAACCGGGGGGAGATTCTGCAGTTATTCAAAGGAGGCCGAATGATGGTGTAGAGCAGAGGTTCTCAAGCTTTTTGAACCACTCATGGCCACATAATACCCCAGCGCCCCACCCCTATTTCTATATATAAATAAATATTTTATATTTTACTAATTTATATATACTATGAATCATTTGATGTTTAATATAATATTATATAATTTGTATACAATACTATAATATTATAATAAATTCATAGCTTCCCCCAATCCACTGCCTTCTTCCCAACGCCTCCTTTTTCTCTACCACCCCCTTAGGCACCAGCGCCTACCTGGACTGTCTCAACGCTCACCGGCGGGGGACGGTAGCGCCTACTTTGAGAACCTGTGGCGTTGAAGCTCCTTTGTCAGGCTCGTCATCAACTGCTTCAGTCATTTGACTGCGGCCATGCTGGAGTTAAAGGGTTTTAGTCAAAGAAATCGACCCCCAGCACTTATTCTTTGTAAGCCTAGCACTTATTCTATCGGCCTGTTTTGCCGACCCGCTAAGTTATGGGGACGTACACACACCAACATCGGTTGTCAAGCGATGGTGGCGGGGTGAGGCGGGGGAACAAACACAGATACAAAAACACACACACATAAATATATACGTATGTATGCGACGGGCTTCTTTCAATTTTCGTCCACCAAATCCACTCACAAGGCTTTGGTCGGCCCGTGGCTATTGTAGAAGACACTTGCTAAAGGTGTCATGCGGTGGGACTGAATCTGGAACCATGTGGTTGGGAAGCAAGCTTCTTACCACACAACCACGATATAAATAAAATCAAAACGACACTAAATAAAAGGGCATGTGATGTGATTATACAGTGGCGATGTGAGTCAGCTGAGTGAGTAGCTGCAACCTCATTGGCTCAGATTTTTTAAACAATCATTACCCCTACATAGAATACTTGGGATTTTGACTCTGTTGATGTCAGAGTTATCACTATCACGATTGTCCACCCAACCCACATTCTTAAAATCCCTAAGTCCTTAGTGCTTAGTTTTCAAATATGTTCAGATGTTATTGTAAATTGATGTGTTATCCATCGCACGACCTATGATGTTGCGTATGGACTTTAGC
>NC_142930.1:163879064-163881564 GCF_046866305.1 Octopus bimaculoides | reverse complement strand
GAGACTATGATTAGCAATAAAGAAAGGAATTAAATGCATCGCAAGCACACATATATACATTTGTACATATACATACGTACATACACAAACACAAGCAGAGACAGACACACACACACGTATATACATATACGTATTCTTTTACCTTCACATATATATTAACATATATATATGTATATATATTAATATATATGTATGTATATACATATATATATATATATATATATATATATATATATATATATACATATATATATATATATATATATATATATATATATATATATATATATATATATATATATATATACATATATATATATATATATATATATATATATATATATATATATATATATATATATATATATATATATATATATATATATATATATATATATATATATATATATATGTTTGTATGTATATATATATATATATATATATATATATATATATACACAAACACACAAACAAGCAAGTATCTATCCAAGCGCTGAAGAAACAAATCAGTCGTTACGGAGAGTTACAATCTTATGTGCGATAGCAAAGAGTTAAGAAAAAATGAAGATGAAAGACTGTTCGATTCTAGTCCACAGCCTCTACTGGTCAGTCAGAGATCAGGTGGTAAGATTCAGACGGGTTTTGAATCAGTTGAATGCCACGGGCTTGTGTTAATACAATATTTGCCCTACTTTGGAAAAATCACCTTTGTCAATCATTACACTTCAGACCTTCCGTAATACTAAGTGAGACTCACAGAGTCCTTTCAGCTAGAATATCAAAAACACTTTGCGAATGTGCGTCATGTACAGGCATAACGAATTGAATATGTCTGTATATATGTGTGTTTGTATACATGGGTGTATATATAAGTATGAATGGGTATATGTATATACAAAATATATATGTATAGGTGAATAGCGAGCGTTGAATTGTAATGGTTTTGTATCTTTCATAACTTATATTTTACTTTTCGTCTTCTAACTAAAAGCCTTTTTAAGTCATGTGTTTACTGGTGTATTTGTATACACACGCATGCACACACAGATGATTGTATATATGTATGTATATATACATACATACATACATATATATATATATACATATATGTTACATACAAACATATATACATGCATACCCATGATATGATACTCGGAAGACCAATGGAGATACGTGAGAGGCCAGGATCGAAATCCATTGCGCTGCTCCAACACAAACACACACATATATACACGTCTACACGTACACGCATACCCACATGTATATATTTACACACAGATGCACGCACATACTTACACACGCAAATTTCCACCCCTCCCACCACACACAGGTACTTGTATGTATGTAGGTATGTGTGTATGCATCTTTTCCACTTAATTATTTATATATGTATAATACAATGTCCCGACGTATGAAGAAAGTTTATAAATAATACAACAATATTTCTCAGAGTAACTCTATTTCTAAGCCAAAGTAAAAAAAAAAATCTCAAATATAAAATGAATTCGTAGATAATCGAAATTTTACACTACTACAATCTACTGTTGTTCTGTTATATTTTTAAACTTCCAGTGCTTACGTTGACATCTCACCTCAATGCATATATATATATATATATATATATATATATATATATATATATATATGAAGTACTACAGGGAAAGCGAAAAGGTGAAGCAACGTATTGAAATACATACATAATATATAGTTTACATCTACTCCGGACACGATACTGTTTCTAGTAGTCAGGCGTTCATAAAAATATATGATCATTTGATGCTTCGTCAGGGGAACAGCAAAGAGAGTTGTATGAGAATGTTACTGTTTTTATATACTATAGTGTTGAAACCAGTGACGTTATGGAAACAGCCGAAACATCAAGAAAAGAAATACGCTCCGTTTGCTTTGTAAAAAAAAGACTTTACATGAATGCTCTAATCACGGAAAATATAATTAAAAATGGAATTTAAAAATTAAAATAATTTACCCAAAAGAGACGTTATTGTAAACGAAGGAATGAATACTTTGCAATTGTGGCGAAATTATTTCTTTTAGGGAAAGCGTTTAACAAAGCGCCCAATGCGAATGAAAAAGAAACGTGTTATATTTAGAGCAATAAAATCGAGAGACATTGCAAAAGAAAAATAAAGCTACAAATTGAAATGAATTCATATATTCTCTATCTTTATACCATCTCCAATATTGTCAAAATTCTAGCAGTCGGATATTTGCAAAAATATATGGGTACTTGATTATTTATCAGCATTACAAGTGACTGCTAGAAACACGATTTTATGCATAAAAGATGCAGAATATATTGTGTATATTTTAATGGATAGCTTGAATTTATTTTCCAATGTTTCTTCATTTTGATTGTATTTATACAATATTATATATCATTACTCCAAAAATGATTTAACTTTTCGTATTTTAATTTTATTCAGTTACATCTTCATTGTTTTAAACCGTAGAAATATTTCGGATATAAATGCAAGGTATT
>NC_142930.1:163871564-163876564 GCF_046866305.1 Octopus bimaculoides | reverse complement strand
GGGCAATACAATACAAGGGACAAGTGGGGTGTTGAACAATGCCCTGTATACAACATAAAACAAAAATAATTAACAAAACAATTAAACAATGGTAATAGTTCCCCAAAAGCGAAATACTCTTCACAGGGACAAGGAAAGAACCCCACACATTCTGGTTGTGTCGACCACCAGATGCACCTCAGCAGATGCACCTCAGCAGGTGCACCCCAGCAGATGCACCTCAGCAGATGCACCCCAGCAGATGCACCCCAGTAGATGCACCTCAGCAAATGCACCCCAACAGATGCACCTCAGCAGATGCACCCCAGCAGATGCACCTCAGCAGATGCACCTCGGCAGATGCACCCCAGCAGATGCACCTCAGCAGATGCACCTCAGCAGATGCACCTCTCTACTTCTCAACTCCTCCGGTTTACAAAAGAAAGTTCAGAGTAGGTCCATTCACACGGGCCATCCTCGCTACATTCACCCACTTTTCAATAAATTTACTGGTGGGGCAGAACTTCCCTCTTTATTCTCACTTTTCTTTTTCAAGTGGATCTAACGATTCAGCCAAAACAACAACAACATAAACAACAACAATCCTTTGTACTTGAGGAAATTTGTGGGGAGGGGACTAGTCGACTGAATCGCCCCCAATGTTTCACTAGTACTTAATTTATTGACCCCGAAAGCATGAAAGGCAAAGTCGACCTCGGTGGAATTTGAATTCAGAACGTAACGGCAGACGAAATACCGCTAATCATTTCGTCCACCGTGCTAGCGATACTACCAGCCCGCCGCCTTACTTAATAATAATAATAACAATAATACTAATAATAATAATAATAATAATAATAATAATAATAATATAGAAAGGATTGAGGTAACTCCTCCTGAAGATATAGAGTCAAAATTAAAAGAAGAGTGCCATTGTTATCTTGTGAACGATATTTCGACATCTCGTGTCTCTTCAACGGGTTTAAAAAATGATTTTGTCAATCTACTTAATTTTGATTAATATAGAAAGGATTGAGGTAACTCCTCCTGAAGATATAGTTGTACCAGTTGAAGACACACAAGATATCGAAATATCGTTCACTAGATAACAGTGGCACTCTTCTTTTAATAATAATAATAATAATAATAATAATAATAATAATAATAATAATAATAATAATAATAATAATAATAATAATAATATTGGTAATGGTTTCAAATCAACAAACACCTGTTTATAGCATAATCACGGAATAACTTTTGATGCGTTTATGCAATAAAAAGAAACAAAATAAACAATATTACACGCAGCAGATAGAAATTGGAATTCCAAATAAATATCGAAAATGAAAAAAAGAACAAAAACACCCCAAAAGAATGACAACTACAAAATGGTAGAAGTAGCGACATTGGAGACATCAGAGAAACCTCAAGACTCCATCCACTTCTTCACCCTCTTCTCAGGGTATTGGCTTACTCCCGACTGCAACCTTCAGACGAATGTAAACCACTGGCCGCCTTATGCACACAATAATCTCAGTAAATTCGCTTCAAGTTGGCTCCTCCTCCTCCTCCTCCTCCTCCGCCTCCTCCGTCTCCTCCTCGATCTTTCCCCTTGAAGTCAGATCTGAAGAAGCTGATGAGAGTGGGATGAGAGAACGAGCCTCCAGTTCAATACTCAGCGTCCGCAATGTAATTTCAATCGAAATCGCCACCAGACAGGGAAACGAGATTGCGAGTTGATACATTGCTAAAATAGGGAAGAAGAAGAAATCTTTTCAAGGGACTTGGCCGGCGGCTGTATAAGTCCCGCATTGGGACAACGGCCGATCGACATAACACTACCTGTCAGTAATTCTCGTAAGTTGAACAACGAGTACGTGAGGGACGGCTTCGTCGCTGTTCGACAGAGAGAGAGAAGGGTGTGGAGAGAGAGAAAGTGAGAGAGAGGGAGAGAGAGAGGAGGAGGAGATGAAGAGAGAGAAACAGAGAGAGAAGGCTGACAGACAGACAAAGAAGACACAGAGATAGACAGAGATAGACACAGAGATAGACAGAGATAGACAGAGAAAGGGATAGAGAGACAAAATCAAGAGAGAGAGAGAGAGAGAGAGAGAGAGAGAGAGAGAGAAAGAAAGAGAGAGAGAGGGGGAGATGGCGAGAGAGAAAGAGAGAGAAACAGGTTAACAAACACAGACAGAAGACAGAGAGATGGAGAGAGATAGACTTAGAGACAGACAGAGAAAGAGATAGAGAGACAATGGCAAAGAGAGAGGGAGGAGAGAGGGGATATAGGAAAAAGAGAGAGGGGAGATGGAGAGAGAGAAAGAGAGAGAGGGAGATGGAGAAGGAAAAAGAGAGAGAGGGGGAGATGAAGAAAGAGAGAATGATAGGTAGACAGGACAGACAGACAGAAGACAGAGAAATAGACAGGGATACACTTAGAGACAGTCAGGGAAAGAGATAGAGAGACAAAGGCAAGAGAGAGAGAGAGAGAGAGAGAGAGAGAGGGGAAGAAAGACAGAGAGATACAGAGAGACAAAGAGAGAGAAAGATATGGAGCAGAAGAAAGAGTGTCTTTGGAGTTATGAAATAACTGTTATTGAAGTCGGATAATCTGTCTCAAATCATACCCTGCTATTTATTCTTCTTTTTTTTTTAGATAAAGAACACTGGATAATATCGCCATAACATTTTGACCATAGGTTTGTTCACAAAGGTTTGATCTAAGACTAAACAACAACTGTAGCAGCTAATAATGCTAATAATAGAATGTGATAAACAATATAGAATAAGTTGTATGAGACTTTAACGTCTGCAGTCCATCTGTTCCTTCAGACAATTTGGCAAAGTGCTGCTACAAAATGGCGTACACCTGAGTGAAATTAACCAACCACACACCCATCGCGGCCCACCACAAACGGTGTAGACTCTTTTGTTGTCACGTTGTACCTCTGGACGGCCGTCGAACAGATTTTGTGATTTAGTATTTTAGCGCCTCTTCAAACTCTAGCCTCTTTATTCATCGGAAATCTAGAGTTTCTTAACATTGCTTCTTTACTAATTTGTTCCAAATCTTGGCACAAGGCTAGCAATTTCAGGGAAATGGGTAAGTCGATAAATCGATCCAGTGTCCAACTAGTTCTTATTTTAGCGACTCCAAGAAGATGAAAAGCAAGCACGACCTCGGCAGAATTTGAACTCTGAAAGTTAAGTTGGAAGGAATACCGCTAAGCATTTTGCCCGGCGTGCTAACGATTCTGCCTGTCCACCATCTTAGGTTCTCAACTAATATTGGTTTCTAACTTTGGAACAAGGCCAGCAATTACGAGAAAGGGCGCATGTCGATTATATTGACTCCAGTGCTCGACTGGTACTTATTTTATCGAGCTCCGAAAGGATGAAAGACAAAATCAATCCCGGCGGCAACTGATCTCCAAACATAAAGTCGGAAGAAATACCGCTAAGCACATTCCCAGCGAAATAACGCAGCTCCTGCCAGCTCGCCATCTAGAGTTCTTCACTAAAATTGACAGGCTGAAGGTGGTGAGCTAGCAGAAACGTTAGCACGCCGAGCGAAATGCTTAGCAGTATTTCGTCTGTCTTTACGTTCTGAGTTCAAATTCTGCCGAGGTCGACTTTGCCTTTCATCCTGCCGGGGTCGATAAATTAAGTACCAGTTGCGTGCTGGGGTTGATCTAATCGACTGGCCCCCTCTCCCCCAAACTTCGGGTTTTGTGCCTAAAGCAGAAAAGAAACGTTAGCACGCCGGGCGAAATGCTTAGCAGTATTTCGTCTGTCTTTACGTTCTGAGTTCAAATTCTGCCGAGGTCGACTTTGCCTTTCATCCTGCCGGGGTCGATAAATTAAGTACCAGTTGCATACTGAGGTCGATCTAATCGACTGCTCCCCAACCTCGCCCCCAAATTTCGGGCCTTGTACCTAGAGTAGAAATGGAAAGTAAAATTGACAGGCTGAATACTTAAGAAGATCGTTTCGCAATTGTGAGGCTTCGGGTTCGATCTCACAGCATGTCGTAACAGGGATGAGTTTTTTAGCATAGCCTCAAATCAATACAAACCTTGAAAGTGAAATTGGCAAGATAGAAATTATGGACGCATATCGAATGAACTGAAGCTGGCGAAGAAGTTTAAGCATCTCGGGACTGTATTCATGAATGATGGGAGGCAAGAGGCGGAATTGGATGCTAGAATTGCAGGAGTTGGCACAGTAGTGAACCAGCTTTGCATTCGACCCTCAGAAAAAGAGAGAGGCTGGTTAAAAAAGCGAAACTCTGATTTCAGTTCGGTTTTTGTGTCTCTCCTCACCTGCGGCTATGAATATTGAAAATGAGAGAAAGAGCACGATCGGAAATCGTTGGCACTCCGTCGCTTGCGACGTCGAGGGTTCCAGTTGATTGATCCAATCAATGGAACAGCCTGCTCGTGAAATTAACGTCCAAGTGGCTGAGCTCTCCACAAGCATGCATATCCATAAAGTAGTTCTCAAGGAGATTTAGCACGACACAGAGTATGGAAAAGCTGACCTTTTGAAATACAGGCAATATTCATTTTTGCCAGCTGAATGAGCTGGTACGATGCGAAATAAAGTGTCTTGCTCAAGGAAACAACGTGTCGCCAGGAATCGAACTCACAACCTTACGATAGCAAGACGAATACTCTAACCACTAAGCCACGGGCCTTCACTATATATATATATATATATATATATATATATATATATATATATATATATATATATATATATATATATATATATATATATATATATATATATATATATATATATATATATATATATATATATATATATATATATATATATATATATATATATATATATATATATATATATATATATATATATATATATATATATATATATATATATATATATATATATATATATATATATATATATATATATATATATATATATATATATATATATATATATATATATATATAATTACACACATACGCACGCACCCACGCACACAC
>NC_142930.1:163856564-163864064 GCF_046866305.1 Octopus bimaculoides | reverse complement strand
AAATACCCCCCCCCCCACACACACACACACATACACACTTACAAACACACACACATTTATATATATACTAGGACAGGTTTCTTTCCGTTCTGGTCTACCAAATCTACTTACAATGCTTTGGCCGCCCTGAGTCTATAGTAGAACACACTTGCTCAAGGTTTCACGCAATGGAATTGAACCCGGAATCATGTGGTTGGGAAGCAAGCTTCTTACTGCACAGCTACATCTGCGCCTATAAAATATTTTTAAAAAAGCGAACGAAATTATCTGACAACATAGCATTTATAGACAATGTTGGCCGCATTTGGAGCAGCCAGGAAATACGTCTTTCTTTTTTTTAGTGGAAACTTTAAATGATGTCAATGTCTCCCTCAAATGATATAAGCGTAGGCAACTTTCGCTAAAGAACTGAGAACCACACAGATTTCGATGTCTTAGTGTAGCTAAATTTCCTGCTCGCTCTTTCTGAGTTTGATTTTACCGAGGTCAACATTTTGATTTTTATGGGGTCATAAGAAGTAGATTGATAGATAAAATAGATGTCAATATCATAGGAAGGGGTTATGTCAGTGAACAATAAATCTTGCTTGTTCTTAAAATAATCTTATGACTAAGAGGGGGAAAATATGGTATGTTAGAAATATCTAAGTTATTAAGACAGTTCTTGTATCTGATTCCGCGTAAGGTGGCAAGGTAGAATGACATTAGATATATCGTTACTATTTCATCGACCACAAACTGACGTAAAGAAATATTTCATCTTGAAGGATCATTCATTTTTAAATTAATAACATTATGCAGACTAAGTCATAATATATTTTCGCATTTTGCTATTGTGTCTCACAAAAGTGGGGTGGATTGGTAGATCGTTAGCACATCGTACAAAATACTTTGATGTATTTGTTCCGGCACTTTATATTCTCAGTTCAAGTTCCTGAGGTAAACTTGTTTTTTTTCCTTATCTTTTCAGAGTTAATAAAATAAAAAAAATTAAAAATCAATTAACTAGTGATATCGATTTGCACCAGGTCTCTTTCTCATTGACTCTTGCTTGCCCTGTTTTACCTGACATGCTAAGGATTCCGCCAGCTCGCCGCCTTAAAATTCTGTTTTGTATCTGCAATACATATAAAGCGAGGAGCTTGCCGAATCGTAAACCGTAAGTACTCTCAGGAAATGCTTTGCGGCATTTCGTCCGTCCTTTACGTTCTGAGTTCAAATTCCACCGAGGTTGAATTTGCCTTTGATCTTTTCGGGATCCATGAAATAGGTACCAGTTGAGTAATCTATCTAATCGACTAACCCCTCCGCCGAACTTACTGGCCTTGTGCTAAAATTTAAAATCAATATTACGACTCATATTTCGCCGAGGTCAACTATACCTTTTATCCTTTCAGGGTCGATAAAATAGGTACCAGTTGCTCACTGGGGTCGATGTAATCGACTTACCCCGTTCCCTCGAAATTGCTGTGACTGTGCTAAAATTTGAAACCAATATTACTCCACATATAAAGCGGAGAGGTGGCCCAACCGTTAGCATAATACTTAGCGGCATTTCGCCCGTCATTACGTTCTAAGTTCAAATACTTAAGAGGTCGACTTTGCTTTTCATCCTTTCGAGGTCAATAAAATAAGAAAATAAATACCATTTAATCACTGGGGTCAATCTAATCGACGTACTACCTCCCTCGAACTTGCTGCTCTCTCGAATTTGCTGCTCCCTTGAACTTACTGCTCCCTTAAACTAGCTGCTCCCTCAAATTAGCTGCTTCCTCAAACTAGCTACTCCCTCGAACAAGCTGCTCCCTCGAACAAGCTGCTCCCTCGAACTAGCTACTCCCTCAAACTAGCTGCTCCCTCGAACAAGCTGCTCCCTCGAACAAGCTGCTCCCTCAAACTAGCTCATCCCTCGAACTAGCTCATCCCTCGAACTAGCTCATCCCTCAAACTAGCTCATCCCTCGAACTTACTTTGCTGCTCCTTCGAACTAGCTGCTCCCTCAAACTTGCTGCTCCTTCGAACGTGATTTATAATGAGAAACTTATTACATAAAGAATAAGCACAAGATAGATTGCAAGCTTATAGTGACTTATGGTTAGACTTAGGTCAGTCTACATTGCTCGGTAAGGAGCTTAGCGCCGGTTCCCCGGGTTCTCTAGTGAGTATATTCCTCTCTGAACGAGGCGCCAGTCCATCGAATGATGGATGAGACGCCGGTCCGTCTCATGTTTACTAAATCATTGGACAGGAGCAATGTTAAAGAAAGCGTTTTGCTCAAGAACACAACGCATCATCCGGTCCAGGAATCAAAATTATAATATTACGATCATGAGTCTACGAACCATTAAGCCGAACGCCTCCATTATAGTGACTCGTGTACAAAACTAAAGTCCAAGTAAATTGAAATGTAATTTTCGTAACCCTCGACGGCCTAATCACCCAAGTCGCAAATAGGGTTCACTTGAATGAACAATAGGGGAAGCATTAAGGGATTGATGACAACTTAGTTATTTTGCAAGAGGCTCTCTGCAAATGCTTCGCGGGAGACTCAATGTGATCGGTCCACCTGCTAGAGCCAGCAGCCGAATCACTTGCAAAGCACATACCACTGTATTGGTTACACATTGTGGCACGAAGCCAGCATGTTCCGGGGAGGAGCTAGGTCGATTACATCGACCCCAGTGTTCAACTGGTACTTATTTTTTCGCCCTCGAAAGGATAAAAGGCAAAGTCGACCCCGCCGGAATTTGAACTCAGAACGCAAAGACGGATGAAATGTCGCTAAGCATTTGCCCCACCTGCTAACTATTGTACCTGCTTGGCACCTTTATCACACAGTGCTATTTTAAAATAAGATAAAGAATGCGTAGTCTTTTATACATACATACATATAAATATGTATACACACACACACACACACACACACACACATATATATATATATTGATAGATACATAGAGAGATAGATCAAGTTGAAATAGTAATGTAATTAGAATACGTTTGATCATAGATCTGCTAAATCCTGGCTCACTTGACCTCACCAGTCTGACAGAAACTGAAACGCTTAAGGACCTCGTCTCATCTTTTCGTGCTATGTAACAGAAATAACATAAGCCTAGACGACCTAATCCTCTTAGTAGTGAACAGGGATCACTTGACGGTGCATTAGCAGAATCACTATATGATTGATAACAGATTTGTTAATTTACGTGAAGATCTGTTAAAAACTTTCGAGAGAGCTTAAAAGGGCAAAAATAGAAATAAAAATGATTGGTCCACCTGCTAGATCTAGCAGCTAAATTTTCTGCAAATCACATACTAATATATTAAAATAAAATGAAGCATGCGTAGGTCTTCATATGTAAAAATCCGAGATCGTAATAGCATTGGTTGAATACCTATGATCATAAGTCTTCTTGTTTAGGACTGAGTTGGAGGTGAGTGTTACACAGCAACAACGGGCACAACAACAGCGATAGCAGCAACAAGAACAAGACCTTCCTGGTGGAATGAGAGATTAGTTCCGCTGGATTAGCTTATCTTAGATACACTGCATTAAGACGAAGCCTTTACTGTTTGTTACCCATGACAACACACCGGTTCATGGCACTAAACACCGGCAGTTAAGCAAATAAAATACTACAACATATATAATATAATACAATATAAAAAATATAAAACATAAAAGTAAATACTAAGAGCAATAACACCAATTAGTAAACATTTTATATTTCACAATATTATCTATAAAATAATTAACAACTTCAAAAAAAAAAAAAAACATCATCACAAAGAAACAAGAAATAAGAAAATAAAATGTAAACTTCTAACTACCTTCAACTGAAGTTAAATTAATCGTGAATTTTACAACGGGAAGTAAAGATGACAGCAAAGATTTGCACGATTCTGCGGAGGTACACACGCACACGTGTGCATTTTATGACCGAAAGCATTAAGCACGTTACCGGAAAGACATTTGAATGGTTATCTATTTTACTGTTGGCCCATGCCACTAGAAACAGATTACCGGGTTTCTTTTTCTATTATTTCGATATATTTTATTACTGTTAAACATTCTAACGTGTATAGTTTTAATATCTAACGGGCACCCCTATAGGGTTTCATAGTTGAGAGAGATACGCGCCAGTCCATTTACATACCTTTCTATCCGCCATTCTGTCTGTCTATCTATCTATCCATCTATCTATCTGTCTCTCTATATATCTGTACATCTATCTATCTATCTACCTACAAACTTGTCTATCTATATCTATCTGTCTATCTGTCTGCCTATATATATATATATATATATATATATATATATATATATATATATATATATCTGTCTATCCGTCCTATCTATCTATCTATCTATCTATCTATCCTGCTTGCTTGACTGCCTGTGTAGTTCTTCCACATATTTACCACAAATATGCTCAAATTATCGTTATGCAAACACATACATACATGCAAGCATACACAAAGGTATATAAGTGGCGGTTTGGCTTGTGTGTGTACGTGTTTGCGTGTATGAATACATGCGTGATTGGGTGTTTAATAAAATACACAAATCCCTTTAAACGCATTTATTTGATTAAAATACAGATTTGTTGCGTTCTTTAGAAGTTTCATTATTATCGTTGCAATATTCCAAATCAATTTCTCCGCTCTTTCTTCATCGCTCTCTCTCTCTTTCTGTTTGTCTGTCTGTCTGTCTGTCTCACTGTCTGTCTCACTGTGTTTTCTCTCTCTCTCTCTCTCTCTCTCTCTCTCTCTCTCTCTCTCTCTCTCTCTCTCCATATATATATATATATATATATATATATATATATATATACATATAATATAAATGATATATATATATGCATATATACATATATGTACATACATACATACATATATATGTATATATATATATATATGCATATATGGGTATAGGAAGTCACAAAATGTAAACAACATGAAATGCAAAAGCAACATGAAATACGAAGAGAAACTCGGGTATGCGAACAACGAGAGAAACAAATGGAAAACAAGACAAGTAACATACAGGATGACCCTTCATCAGTTGTCGTCTGTCTATCTACTCTTCATTTCGAGCAATCAACGACAATATGAGGTTACGAAAGGCAGTTGCTCCTGCGAACCAACATACAATTTGGAATTTGCAGAGAGTCAAAGTTGGTAACAAAAGCAGGACTCTGGAGACATACAACAAACCAAACGAAAACGAACATGGAGGGTCATTAGCCCAGACGAGTTAAGATAGCGGACGCGATATATATACACGAGGTCTGATCCATATGCATCTGGACTGTTGCTATAGTAAATAAACTAAAACAAGCAGAGTGAAGCTGCTTGGCCAAGATTGACCTTGAGCTCTGCTGTGTATGTGCACAAAGTTTTAACGTTCTAGCTCACTTCTTCGTGACAGAAAGTTGAGCAGAGAATCTGCATCAAATTTTGCCAAAAGGTTGGCTATACCTGCTCAGAGGCCTACGCAATGTTTTCAAAACGTTTCCATCGGTCTCAACGCAACCAAGGAGATCTTGTATTATTGAAACTCGAGTGTCCTCTGGGTTAGTTGAAAGCAGTTTTGGCACAAACTTAGCAGGCATGCGCCTTTTACCCGAATCTTAAGTGAGAATTTACTGAACTGAACCGTAAATAATCTTCACATTCTGTGATAACCCATGGATGATGTTTCGATGATTTCCCCTCACGGCCGCACGCACATCTGCGATGTCTTTCTCAGTTCTGCTGGTTGCGGGTCTCTCAGAATGTTCGTCAATATTGACATTTCTTCGACCATTTTGGAAACGTCTGAAACACTCGTACACTTGTTTGCGGCTGAATACTCCAACAAGGATATTCAAGGCTAATGCAGTACGATCGTCTCATGCGACTCCATTTATTTAAGCATTGTGAGCGTTACGTTGCTTAAATGAATGGAGTCGCATGAAACGATCGTACTGCATTAGCCTTGCAAATCCTTGTTGCTTATTTTGATTTTTAATCGACTTATTTTGGAATTGTTTGGATAATACCATACTTAATTCTGGTGCCTAAACTTAAGTACCATATTCACCTTGAATCTAAATATATATATATATACATACATACATACATTGGGATATGTAACACACTGCTTAAATTCCAATCTTGAGAAATTAGGTTTCTCAAAGGCAGAAAGGAGAAAGCTAAGATCTAATCCATCACTGGAACTGTAAAAATCTGAAAAACTTTCAAGAGTCATATCATTTAAGTATATATGAGCATGTGTAGATATGCAAGTGTATGTATGAGAATACATACATAAAACAAAACATAAATTTGCACAAATATATATATATATATATATATATATATATATATATATATATAAATACATACATACATACATACATACATGCATGCATGCATACATACATACATACATACATACATATACTCTTTTACTTGTTTCAGTCTTTTGACTGTGGCCATGCTGGAGCACCGCCTTTAGTCGAGCAAATCGACCCCAGGACTTATTCTTTGGAAGCCTAGTACTTATTCTATCGGTCTCTTTTGCCGAACCGCTAAGTTACGGGGACATAAACACACCAGCATCGGTTGTCAAGCGATATCGGGGGGACAAACACAGATACACAAACACATACACACATACATATATATATATACATATATACGACGGGCTTCTTTTTGTTGATGTCGAAATTCCAATAATGGAGGCTTGTATCTAGGTTAGAAACCAGTTCTTTCTCTATTGGCCAGAAATCTTGAAATAAAACTGAAAAATGACATACATACATACATACACACACACACATACATACATACATACATACATACACACACACATACACACATACATACATACATACATACACACACATACACACACACATACATGCATATGCGAATAGTTGCTGGAATATTTGAAAGTGCTGGAAACTTTCCGTTGGTCTTGTAATCGTTGACGTCGAGACATGTTAAGGAAGCACCAAGAGGCCTGAAACGAACTCTTTCTTCCTTTCTTACGTGCGACTACAAGAGATTTGTCTTTGATTTATCTTATTGGTTTCTATATTGATATTAACTGATCGAAGGAGTGGTTCTCACTGATGCATACAGTCTTTCTTTCTTCATTTCTGATAGTCCATTGTTTTGTCGAATATTTGCCTAAAATCCAAAATAATCTGCAGATCACTCAGCAAAAGATTTGTACCGTTTCCTCTAGCAGCATCTAATGTAATCAAACTCTGTTCTTCTAATTCCGAAATTATTTTACGTTATCCGGGTACCAGCATCTTTCAATGAAAATTTTGAATATTTTATCGATCTACAACAGCTCAGCGACCAATAAGTGGAAATATCAATTTCCGCTCGTCTGTTTCTAACTGATGTTTATATCTATCATTCTCCGTAGTATTTAAATTATTTAATCCTTTTAACATCTTTATACGTTTAAAACAGATATTAGAGAAACTTCGAGATACT
>NC_142930.1:163839064-163844064 GCF_046866305.1 Octopus bimaculoides | reverse complement strand
CTCCTACTCTCTCCATTCTAAATGAGAAAGTTGCTTAAAGTTTGACCAAAGGGGAAAAATCTGTGTAATCAAACATTCAAAGGCGTCCAACACCCAATATTATTCGCCATCGAATTGAAAATGCACAATGTAACTGCAGCCATACTGGAGCACCACCTTGAAGGTTCTCAATCGCAAAAATCGACCTCAGGATTTTTCTTTTAAGCCTAGCAATATATATATATATATATATATATATATATATATATATATATATATATATATATATATATATATATATATATATATATATATATATATGTATATATATATACATATATATATATATATATATATATATATATATATATATATATATATATATAGATATATATATATAATACAAAGAATATATATACATGTATGCACACATATATGTACATACTTACATCTACATGTGTATATATATGCATATCAGGGTACAGGACGTTAGAACAATGAACTACAGACAACGGAACGAACGCATAGGAAAACGGAAAGCCACTTGGAATATCCCTTCATCAGCTGTCTCTATTCTAACTAGACGTTTCGAAGATAAGACAGTAACGTACCCTAGAATAGTCTCTTCCTGAGTAGTGGATCAACCCACTACACAGAGGATTCCAAGGTGGCAAACACAAACCAAGACAGGAAAAATTGGTAGGCTTAAAAGAAAAATCCTTAAAAGAAAAATATATATATATATATATATATATATATATATATATATGTATATATATACGACGGATTTATTTCACTTTTCGTCTACCAAATCCACTCACAAAGCTTTAGTCGGCTCGACACCCAGAGCCATGTGGTTGGGAAGCAAGCTTCTTACCACACAGCCACTACAGTAAAAATAATTACCGCTGTTTCACTCCAAGATCAAATCTAAAACAGCGAACATCAACGATTGTTTTTCAAGATATAAGTATGTTGTTTGTTCCTTCTCGAGCCATGCCTGACTCATAAGGGCCTGGTTTCATTGGCGTATAGGTTCCCTACTTGGATGGGACGCCGGTCAGTCACAGGTGAGCTGCTAGATGCATGAGAGAGAAAGTTGTGGCGAAAGAGTCAGCAAAGAAGTTCGCCATTGTCTTCTGCCGGAGCCGCGTGGAGCTTAGGGCGTTTCGCTCATAAACATACACATCGCCCGCTCTGAAATTCGAACTCGCGATCCCAAGTCCGCTGCTCTAACCACTGAGCCATGTGCCTCCGTAAAGATATAAGCATGCTGATGGCATATATTGTTCAGTATGTTTCTTATTTTCTTTAAGATTTGAGCGGAAGAAAATTGATAGCAATGATTATAGAAATGGGGATAATTATGAAGAAGATGATGGTGGAGGATGGTGGTGAAAGTGCCGCTGCTGCTGCTGATGATTATGGTGATTGATGACGTGATGCTGAGGAAGATGACGACGACAATGATGATGATGTTGTGAAGGGGACAAGAATATAAGAAAGAGATATATAATGATAAATAAGAAAGCGAAGCTGAAAGAGGAGGAAGTGAATGTGGTGGGAGCAAAGTAAGGAGGGGAGGAGGAGGAGGAGGAGGAGGAGGAGGAGGAAAAGGAAGAGTGAAAAGTGAAAGTGGGAGGAGGGAGACGATGAATATACGAGCAGAGGAAAATGCCTTTGTGTGTACATATATGGAGTGTCTCTGTCTGTGTGTTTATGTGTTTGTGAATGTAGTTTGTAGTGTTTAGGTATATATCTATTATATATATTTGTGTATGCATGTGCTCGTATTTACACTCACTCACTCACGCACGCACGCACACACACACACACACACACACACACACACACACACACACAAGCACACACATACAAACATAGATGTGTATATGCACATATGTTTGTTAGTGTAAGTTTGTATGTATTTCTCTGTACGTACATGTAAGTGCATATAAGTGTAGGTGTGCGTGTTTGTATATGTGTATGAGAGAGAAAGAGAGAAAATGAAAGAGAGAACGACAGATAGACAGATAAAGAGGGAGTGACAGATAAAATGGGGTGGAGAGAGAGGGAGAGAGAGAGAGAGAAGAGAGAGAGAGAGAGAGAAAAATTAGTGACAATATGATACTCAATACGGGTTCCAATTGCTTAAATCTTGAGAACAGGAGCTCGGCACGTCGCCGCTGCTGCCGTCCTTATAACGTATCTCTTTAATTGGCTGATAACCAATCAATCACGTGAGACGGTAGGACAGCAACAGCAACAAAAACAACACAAACAATTTATACAGCGGCCTTTATAGTTTGAACAAGTAAAACAAACAATAATAATAACGGAGACAACAAGACGGATAATGATTATAACAGCTTAGCATTTTGAAAAACCACAAATATACGAACCAAAACCACAACAGCAACAACAACAACAAAGAATTCAGGAAGAGTTGCGAATCAACGATGGAGCTTCTTTATGATCACTAGATCTGCTAGAAATAGCAGCCACATTCTAACTCCCGACTACCATCTTAAAATTGTGAACACGTTGGCGTAGTGGCTCGAATCGGAGTTCACATGACCCTTGGAGGCCCATATAAGATTTTGCTGTCAAAAATTTATCTCCAATAAGTTGGCCATACGTCTACAACACGCAAAATATTTTAACAAATTTCTTTAATACATTTCCTAATAATACGGATTTCAAATTTTGGCTCGAGGCCAGCAATTTCTGGGGTGGAGATAAGTCGATTACATCGACCCCAGTGTTCAACTGGTACTTATTCAATCGACCACGAAAAAGTTAAACGCAAAGCCGACCTCGGTGGAATTTGAATTCAGAACGTAACGGCAGACGAAATGCCGCTAAGCATTTCGTCCGGCGTGCTAACGTTTCTTGTTTCTTTATTGCCCACAAGGGGCAAGACATAGAGGAGACAAACAAGGACAGACAAGGAGATTAAGTCGATTACATCGACCCCAGTGCGTAACTGGTACTTAATTTATCGACCCCGAAAGGATGAAAGGCAAAGTCGACCTCGGCAGGATTTGAACTTTTCTACTCTAAGCACAAGGCCTGAAACTTTTGGGGAGAGAGTCAGTCGTTTAGACCGACCCAGTACGCAACTGGTACTTAATTTATCGACCCCGAAAGGATGAAAGGTAAAGACGACCTCAGCGGTATTTGAACCCAGAACGTAAAGACAGACGAAATACCGCTAAGCATTTCGCCCGGCGTGCTAACGTTTCTGCTAGCTCACCGCGTTCTTTAGCATTAATATCATTTCACTATTCTTACTATAACCAATGCACTGTTGATGGCGCCTTCTGTGTTTACGAAGAAAATCGAAGAGGAAAACGTGACACATGTTTCAAAATACGGCATTTGATGAAGTAAATAAGGTAAATACAACAAAGTTTAAAATAAACGAAACAACCAACAGAAAAAGAGATAAAAATGGTGACAGAAATACTCGCGTCTTTACGAGCGAATATACTTAAAACATAATATGCTGAGTGATGACAGTGTATCTATTTCTATTTGTCTGTCTCTCTACCTCACTCTACTCTCTCTCTCACACACACACACACACACACACACGCAAACATACACTCTCATATATACATACGCAGAGAGAGGAAATTGATGCGGAGTGACAAGAAGCGAAACATTGACAATTGTAGAAAAAGGAAAAAAAAAGTTGACAGATGCAAGAAATCATTGTTAAAGTACTTTATTTCACATATTGGGCTCTCTCTCTCTCTCTCTCTCTCTCTCTCTCTCTCTCTCTCTCTCTCTCTCTCTCTCTCTCTCTCTCTCTCTCTCACTCACTCGTTCTATCTTCATCACTCTGCATATATATATATATATATATATATGTGGGTGTGTGTATATATGAAGCGCGGAGTAGATAAAACAGGGACAACTGACGAAGGGAATGTTCTTTGTGTTGCTTGTCTCGTTTCTCTGTTTCTTTCTTTCGTTGTCCGAAAAAAAAGTTCGTTTTCCATGTTTTTGTCTTTTATGTTCTCGTTTCTCATATTGCTCATGTTTTTCTGACGTCCTGTACCCATATATGCATGTATATATATATACATATGTATATGAAGGCATGTACATGTGTGCGTGTATATGCATATATATATTATATTATATTATATATATATACATATATCTTTTACGCTTTTACTTGTTTCAGTCAACTCCAGGACTTATTCTTTGTAAGCCTAATACTTATTCTATCGGTCTCTTTTGCCAAACCGCTAAGTTGCGGGGACGTAAACACACCAACATCGGTTGTCAAGCGATGTTGGGGGACAAATACAGACACACAAGCACACACACACTCATACACACACACACACACACACACACACGCACATATATATATATATATATATATATATATATATATATATATATATATATGGGAGAATTTACGAAAAAACAACAACAGACGAGGACAGGTGGTGTAAACAACAAATGGATGTATTAGTTTAACGCTCGGGAATAAAGAAAGTTTTTAACGTTTCGAAAGGAACACAGAAAGAAATAAAGAGAAAAACAAGGAGAAAAAAATATAAATGTAGTGGTCAGCGATCTATCATGGCGAATACACATATATACGACGGGCTTCTTTCAGTTTCCGTCTACCAAATCCACTCACAAAGCTTTGGTCGGACCGAGGCTATAGTAGAAGACACTTGTCCAAGATGCGACACAGTGGGACTGAACCCGGAACCATGTGGTTGGTAAGCAAGCTACTTACGACACACACACACACACACACGTGATCTATCAACACCATCTCAATTCACAGTATCAACACAACCGCAGCCACCCTCATCATCAGCTACGCCATCAGTACCAGCACTCCCGTCCTCCTGCTCCCGTTCCATTTTCTCCTCCTCATCTTCATCACCATTATCATCATCAGCGCCAGCATTATCACCACCTCCATTACCACAGCCACCATCACTGCTACCACCGCCACTACCATCACCACACCCCTATTGCCGACCATG
>NC_142930.1:163831564-163834064 GCF_046866305.1 Octopus bimaculoides | reverse complement strand
ATGGTCCTTAAGGTATAAGACAGCAGGTAATTTAACGGTAAACCGTAGTTTGATGTATATATAGACGATAAGAAAATGAAGAAATAAATAACAATTAGAAGTGGGTCTCTGGTGCTAAAAAGCAGCCTATATATATATATATATATATATATATATATATATATATATATATATATATATATATATATATATATATATATATATATATACGTATCTATGTATGCGTGTATAATAAATAGCCTGCTAGCTAGCCAAATAGATAGATAGATAGATAGATAGATAGATAGATAGATAGATAGATAGATAGATAGATAGATAGATAGACACAGATACATAGATGCAAAATGCTTAGTTTCATTGAAATATCGAGTGATAAAGATGCGGATGCGATCGGCGAAGAGAACCATAGAAATGGCTTGACAGACAAAGGAGCAGAGATAAATAGATGGCGCTATGTGTGTACGTGATCATTGGTTTACTAATCGGGTCAAACTGGCAGTGTTCGGTGTTGTCACAGTTGAGAGGTTAGCAAATGATGAGAATGGAGGCTTTAAAAACCTAACGAAATAGCAGCCCGACGACGACGACGACGACGGCTCGTTTATTAGGGTGGGGTGCTGGCTAAAAGATGATACACACAAGTCGTTTAGCGATAAACACCTAAATGTGAAATGGGGCTTGTAAGAAATTGGAGATTAAGATGGCGTCCGTGGCGGCGTATATTGTTGTTGTTGTTATTGGTGGTGGTGGTGGTGGTGGTGTTGTCAGTGGTTGCGGTAGTGGCGTGATGGTTGAGGTAGTATTGTTTGACGGTTGAGGTTTTATTGGTGACTGTTGGTGGTGATGGAGGTGGCGCTGGCTGTGGTGTTGTTGGTAGTGGTGGTAGCGGTGTTGTTGGCGATAGTGTTGGTGTTGGTGGTGTTGGTAGTGGTAGTGAGTGTGTTGGTGGTAGTGGTGGTCATGACGGTGGTGATACTGTTGTTGTTGTCGTGGTGGCAGTGGTAATGCTGTTGTTGTTGTTGGTGGTGGTGATAGTGGTGGTGGCAATGACTGTGGTGGTGGTGGTGAACATAGTATTGGTAATGGCAATATTGTTTGTGTTGTTAGTGTTGCAGTTAGTGTCGGCGGAAGTAGTGGTGCACATAGTTTGCAGTGATAATAACTCTCGTTGGTAGTAGTAGTAGTAGTAGTAGTAGTAGTAGTAGTAGTGGTGGTGGTGGTGGTGGTGATAGTCGCTGTTGTAGTTCTTGTAGTAGTAGTAGGGAGTGGTACATCTGATATTGGTTATGGAACTGGGGTGGGGGTGATATTGATGTTGATCGGTGAAAATAGGTTGTTGCTAGTCACGGTGTAGAGATGATGACCTTCCAGCCGAGCGATTGGTGTCAGGTTGACGATGATGACGTTGCTGTTGTGGTTGTTGCTGTTGTTGTTGGTGGTGGTGATAGTGGTGGTGGTGGTGGTGGTGGTGGCGGTGGTGGTGGTTATGGTGGTGGTGGTAGTGGCAGAGGTGTTGTTGTTGTTGTGGTGGTGGTAGTGGTGTGGTAGTAATGGTGGTAATGGTGTTGTTGTTGTGGTGGTGGTAGTGGTGGTGTTGTGGTGGTAGTGTTGTTGTTGTTGCGGTGGTGGTAGTGGTATCGTTGTGGTGGTGTTGGTGTTGATGTTGTTGTTGCGGTGGTGGTGGTGGTGGTCTGATGGTAGTGGTGTTATTGTGGTGATGGTGATGATGATGATGATAATGATGATGATGATGATGATGATAATGATGATGACAACGACAGTGTTGATGACGATGATGATAACAATGATGATGATGATGATAACAATGATGATGATGATGATAACAATGGTGATGATGATGATAACAATGATGATGATGATGATAACAATGATGATGATGATGATGATGATGTAATATACTACGGAGATGTACTTGCATAGCAAGTGACCTCATCTGAGATCCTGTGCTGAAACAAAAACAATTGCAGCGTGGAAGGTGTTTATAAGCCATTAAAAAACACAAAAGCCATTAAATTTACTTCAACATTTACATTTAATTTGCCAAAATATTTTCGTCGCTTTGAAACCGCGACCTGTTCACTGACAAAATTCCGTGCTGCATTTTGTCAGTGAACAGGTCGCGGTCTCAAAGGGACGAAAATATTTTGGCAAATTAAATGTAAATGTTGAAGTGAAGAATCTAACGGTTTTTGTGTGTTTTTTAAATGGCTTATAAACACCTTCCACGATGCAATTGTACATATATATATATATATATATATATATGTACGAGGGAGCGCTGAAAAGTTCCTGGGTTTAAGAGTGTCGCAAAAGGCCTGGCTGGAGGCCTAATTTACCGAGTTCATTTACAGGGCTTAGAGAAAAGCTAAAGGACCGCTGCAATACGTGAGTGATTAAAGATTAGAGGGTCAATCTGCCCCTGTTTCTAGTAGATTTTCAGACCACATAACAAGCTCAAATGAAAAGTTGGGTTCTTGTG
>NC_142930.1:163799064-163826564 GCF_046866305.1 Octopus bimaculoides | reverse complement strand
CCATCACCAAAACCACCACCACCACCATCACCACCACCACCATCACCAAAACCACCACCACCACCACCACTACCACCACCATCACCACCACCACCATCACCACCACTACCACCACCACCACCACCACCACCATCACCAAAACCACCACCACCACCATCACCACCACCACCATCACCACCACCACCATCACCAAAACCACCACCACCACCATCACCACCACCACCATCACCAAAACCACCACCACCACCACCACTACCACCACCATCACCACCACCACCATCACCACCACTACCACCACCACCACCACCACCACCACCATCACCAAAACCACCACCACCACCATCACCACCACCACCATCACCACCACCACCATCACCAAAACCACCACCACCACCATCACCACCACCACCATCACCAAAACCACCACCACCACCATCACCACCACCACCATCACCAAAACCACCACCACCACCATCACCACCACCACCATCACCAAAACCACCACCACCACCATCACCACCACCACCATCACCAAAACCACCACCACCACCATCACCACCACCACCATCACCAAAACCACCACCACCACCACCACCACCACTACCACCATACCAGCATCAACGACCATTATCAGACACCGCATTCGTAGAGAAGTGAGATAATACTAACAATCCCTAACAATACTTGAGTCTCTACGAGGTTCCTCGACATGCTAGAAATAGTGACCAAATCTCACTTCAATCACATCCTAGCGCCTTAGAAAAGACGCTCGTGGCTGCAATAACTGGTGATAAATTTGTTCGATCAGAGCAAACCTGGAGCTAAAAAAACAACAACAATAACAACTCTGGTTTCAAATTTTACCACAAGGCCAGCAATTCTAAGGGAAGTGGCTAATCGATTTGATCGACCTCAGTATTCATCTGGTACTTATTTTATCGACCCTCGAAGGGAGAAAGGCAAAGTTGACCTCAGTTGAAATTGAAACCAGAACGTAAAGACGTGCAAAACGATTCTGCCAGCTCACCGCCTTAACAGAAAATCTGATATTAAGAACGGAACCACCAAACGACAACACCAACATCAACATGAACACCTTGGCGTATGAGTTCTGGAGCAACTGGGCAAGCTTTTAGTTACTGAAGATTGGCAGGTACATACATACACACACACACACACACACACACACACACACTCACACACACACACACACACACACACACACACACACTCACACACACACACACACACACACACTATATATATATATATATATATATATATATATATACAGGGGTTGGACAAAATAATGGAAACACCTAGCATCATACCATCATAATTTTGAAATATCTATAAAACCGTCAAAAGCTTGTTTGTTTTTATGTTTTTCGATCTATTAGTTTTGCTTAATATGTTTTGCTAAAATTGGTGTTTCTTTTCAGATATCATTAGGAAAAGGTAATTAAAATTCATTAAAATGACAGATCTATCGTACTTTCAAAGAGGTCGAATAGTTGGTGCTCGTATGGCAGGTGCTAGCTTAACGAAAACAGCCGAAATGTTTGGCGCATCAAGAAATATTGTCTCGAAAGTAATGACACCCTTTGAGAAAGAGGGAAAAACCTCCTCGTCGAAACAAAACTCCGGAAGAAGACCAAAACTTTCAGATAGGGACTCTTACGCGAATTGTTAGAAAGGATCACAAAAGTACAGCTCCCAAAATTACTGCAGAGCTTAATGAAGCCCATGAGAACCAAATTTCCACAAAAACTGTTCTTCGGGAGTTGCACAAAGCCGGATTTCATGGGAAGGATGTAATCATAAAACTACTACTTTCAAAAACAAATGTTGCAAAGCATTTAGAGTGGAGTAAAAACCTACAGAATTGATCCCTAGAGCAGTGGATGAATGTTATTTTCTCGGAGGAGTCATCCCTTACATTATTTCCGACCACTGACCGAGTATACGGGTGGAGACAACCAAAAGAAGCATTTGACTCAGACTGCCTTCTTCAAACTGTTAAACATGGAGGAGGATCTGTGGTGATCTGGGGGTGGGGGTTATATCTTGGAAATCTGCCGGCCCAATGGTTTCCCTTCATGGCAGAATTAATAGTCAAGACTATTCAAGCATTTTATCTGATCAAATACATCCTATGGTTGCAGAACTGTTTCCGGAGGGAAACGCAATCTTTCAGGATGATAATGCACCAATTCACACAGCTAAAGTTGTTACTGAATTGCACGAGGAACATTCTAGTGAAGTTGAACATCTTATTTGGCCACCACAGTCCCCAGATCTCAATATTATTGAGCATTTATGGTGCATTTTAGAAAAAAAAGTAAGGAGTCGATATCCTCCATCATCATCACTACAAGAACTGGAGACTGTTTTAGCTGAAGAATGGCCAAAAATTCCTTTGGAAACAATTCAAACTTTGTACGAGTCCATACCTCGTAGAACTGAAGGTGTAATTACTGCCAAAGGCGGTCCTACCTCATTAAAATAAATTTGTTTGAAAGTATTTTGTCCAAATGCTGTACATATATATATATATATATATATATATATATATATATATATATATATATATATCATTATTAATAAATTATAGGGTAGCAAAAACAATTTGTGAAATTTTATTTACCACCAGTGGTCTAGCGAGAGTAAAAAGACAGTCAATAGACTATGTATTATTCATTTAAAATGCAGAGATGCCTATAATAGGACATCTACTCGCTAGAAATAGCAGCAAAAGACTATATATATATATATATATATATATATATATACTCCTTTACTCTTTTATACTTATTTCAGTCATTTGACTGTGGCCATGCTGGAGCACCACCTTTAGTCGATCAAATCGACGCCAGGACTTATTCTTTGTAACCCTAGTACTTATTCTATCGGCCTCTTTACAGGGCCTTAAATACATCAGCATCGGTTGTCAAGCGATGTTGGGGGGACAAACACAGACATACAAACATACACACACACACACACACACACACACACACACACACACACACACACACACATATATATATGTATATATATATATATATATATATATATATATATATGTGTGTGTGTGTGTGTGTCTGTATGCATGTATGCAGGGAGGTAGGTAGGTAGGTAGGTATGTAGATAAGCAAGCAAATAAATAGACCGACAGACAGACAAATAAATAGGTAGATAGATAGGCAGGTAGGCAGACAGACAGGTAAGCAGATAGATAGATAAATCGATAGATATAAAGATAGATAGATAGATAGACAGAGAGAGAGAGAGAGAGAGAGAGAGAGTGTGTGAGAGAAAGAAAGAAAGAGAGGAGGAACAAAACATACAGAATATATAATAAATGAGCGAATGTTTGTATGTGTACGTATGTGTATGTATATATGGATGTATATGTGTACATACACAACGTGGACAACGTGAACAACTCAAGGAGAAAAAAACAGAACACGCGGTAGAGGGAAGGTGTAGGGGGAGAGTGTGAAAGCAAAAGAGAAAATGGGATGAATATTAAAAACAACAACAAAAGTTAGAGGAAGGAAGAAAGAAAGGGAAGAAGAAAAGAAGTAGAATGAGTCTATGGTTTCAAATGTGTGAAAGGAATGGAATGGAATGGACATTAATAAAACGATGGCGAGGAAGAGAAATTTCGAGAAAAAAAGAAAAAATAACGAAGATTACATTTTCACCTTTGCTTTTCGTTCTTGCGATTTTGTTTCTCCTAACATCTTTTTTTTTTTGGCTTTATATTTTATCTTCTGATTGTTATTTATTTTTATAGTAATTTTATTGTTTATTTATTTGTTTGCTTGGTGTTTTGCTTGTTTGTTTGTTTGGTTGGTTGGTTATTTTTTTTTTGTGTGTGCCGTAAATGAAGACGTGTTAGAAAGAAATATGAAAGAAGTCTTGGCAAATTGTACAGTATAATGGCCTGAACAATGGAGTGTGGAAATAAAATACGGATATTTGATTGGCTTTTAAGTTAAAGAGAGATGGGATAAAGAACGAGAAGAACTGACAGAGAAAAAGAGAGATGGAGAGAAAGGAAAGGGAAAAGAGAAGGAAGAAATAAACAGGGGGAAGGAGAAGGAAGAAATAGGAAGAAATGGGAAGAGTGGGGTAGAGGTGACTTGTAAGTTCGTGTTCACGGTGATGGTGGCTGTCATCATTATAACGGTAGGTGTGATATTAATGTGTCGCTGTGGTCGAAATATTGATAGTTGGTGCGGTAGTGGTGTCGCTGGTTGTGATGACAAGGTGCTGGGTGTAGTGTCGATGATGACGTTGTTATTTAGCCCTAGGCAATATCTGACAAAGCACCACACTCATGACCATCCCGTCATGCTTCTTTGTTTTCAGCAATACTGTATCTTTAATTCTATTAGCTAAGGTTTTGTTTACTGAAATGCAGAAGACTGCGATTTGAGAAGGATTTGGCTACTATTTCTTGCATATTGATGAATTACGGAATGTTGTTGTTGTTGTTGTTGTTGTTGTTGTTGTTTAGCCTCAAGTTAAGTCTTATGGATTAACTAATAATTAAAGGCATTCCATCCATGATCATCCTACGCATTTCTTACATGAAAATAACCCATGACCACATTCTGCAATGAGTAATTTTCTAAGACGGTTGAATGTGATTTCATATAGATTTGGCTGCTATTTCTAGCGAGTCGTGGTCGTTGCCTTTGTGACACAACTGAGACGATAAATAGAAAGAATGATCGTGTTTTCTAATTCATATAAAGCGAAGAAAAATAACCAAATAACCCACGCAGGATCGAATACAAATGAGTCCTCAGATGGCCGTTTCTATAGAGATAGGAAGATAAATATTTATCAAATCATATTTTCCTCACCTTTAAAAAAAAAAATGAAGGATAGAAACGATTGGAAAATTTATGATTATTGGTCTAACAAAAGGATTAGGTTTGACCAGGATTACCTTAACTAAGGTAATCTTACTCGCTCAGTCCCTCCTCTTTCTCTGAACTCACACACATATATACATAATGCTATTGTATAAGAGTTGGGGAGATATACTAGTCTATAACTATGTTTCACGTGTACATCTCTTTCTCTCTCTCCCTCTCTCTCTATCCTTCTATCTACCTGTCTATCTATCTCTGTGTATGTTCGTCTATCTACCTAGTTACCTATCTGTCTTTCTATCATTTTACACATGTAACCACATGAGAATCGTTGACGATTTTCTTCTTCCATCTTCCTTTCTGTTGGACTCTCCTCTGTTTCTGAAGAAGAGCGTTGCTCGAAACGTCAATCCATCTTTCTTTCCTTCCCTGAGCGTCTGCTAATTCGTTACATGTACCACGTCCTCGCGTTGTTGTTTTTTGTGTCTTTTTTTGGGGGGGGGGGATTTATATACACACACACACACACACACACACACGCACGCACACACATATATATATAGTGAGAATTTACAAAAAAACGAAAGACGAAGATGGGTGTCTAAACAACAAATAGATGCGTTAGTTTAACGCTCGGGAAGTGAGAAAGTCATTTACGTTTCGAGCCTACGCTCTTCGACAGAAAGGAACACAGAAATAAACAGGGAGAGAAAATAGGAAAAGTTTTAGTAGCTAGCGATCTATCACGGCGAATGCCGGACAGAAGGGTCACACAGAAGAGCTAGGAAGAAGGGGAGATAATAAAGTAGTGTGATCCCAAAAACGAAGGTGCGCGTGATGTGTATGTGAGAGCGTGTATATGTGTGTGGGAGGTGGGGCATGAAGCATGATTTGGTTCCAAGAAATGTCTAGAGCAGGGTTAAGGTAAAAACAAAACATACAAAACTAAGTATATTGCGACCACGGGTGACGAAAATATTGGTGGAACTTAAAAACAAAAACTAAAACATTAAAACACAACCGTTCAGATATTGTGTGGGACCCCAAAAATAAGTATCCTCTGTTGTAGGAATCACCTTCCATCTGGATAGCCATGTCGTTAAAAAAATGAAAAGAGTATCTATAGACCGTTTATGAGGAATTTATAAATCCAGTATCTAAGACGCACTTCCAACGTCGTACCTGTTATTACTATATAGGATAATAGTTAGGGTACGTACCAACTCACTCAAAGCACAGTATTCCTGAACTTAGGTTCTTGAGAAGAGAAGCAACTACTTGACTTATTCACTATAAAATAAGCACGATATCGGGGGAAAAGAAAAATCTATAAGACATTCCTTAGTTTTAAAGGATAACGAGCAAAGCAAGATGCTTTATCAGCGAAATGGCCAATCAAAATTATAAATGGAAAAGAATACAAACATACAAAGATATGTATGTATGTATGTATGTATGTGTAGATAGATAGATAGATAGATAGATAGATAGATAGATAGATAGATAGATTGACAGACAGACAAACAGAGAAAGAAAGAGATAGGTAGATAGATAGATGATAGAGAGATAGACAGACCGACAAATAGAGAAAGAAAGGGATATATTGAGAGAGATAGATAGATAGATAGATAGATAGATAGACAGACAGACAGAAAGATAGATAGATAGATAGATAGATGGATAGATCTAATCGTTTGAATCTGAGATTGAAATACTTCGTTGATTCGACCCCGAAATTTTACTGGCAATTCTCTGACAGACCCCGGAAAGTTTACAAGATTATTCCGGTGAACTTTGAACTGAGAACATAACAGGATGTAACTAAAAACCGCAAGTAATATACGTCTGACGTTCTACTGATATCGTCTGCCATCTACCGATATCGTCTGCAAATAGTGATATTTTACGTATTCATTTTCTTGTTTCTTTTCCTGTATCGTCCTCGTTTTCCCCCATCTTTCCAAAATATCCAACCACTAAACAATTACGTTCCATTGTTTGTTTTTGTCCCATTTTCGCATGTGTTTGCTTGATTAATTGCTTGGTTGAGTATCCACTCTTGTATATCAGAAACTAGTGAAGCTACAAAATTCGAATTTTTATATCAATGGTCATTACAGGAAAAATAAAAACGTTTATTAAATTTCTTCACACACACACACACACACAAATACAGACAGACACACATACACGTGCATACATACGTACATACATGGATAAATACATACACATATATACATATATAAATAACACACACATACGCACACACACACACACACACACACACACACACACACACACACACACACACATATATATCTATATACCTACATATACACCTACACCTACATACACACACATTTATATATATGTGTATGTGCGTTTGTGTATACATATTTGCATGTATATATATGTATATATATATATATATATATATATATATATATATATATATATATATATATATATATATATATATATATATATATGTATATATTTATATATATATATTTCAGAAATTTTATTCATTTAATAAATTGCTTGAATATAAATTTTTGTATAATTGATTCCTTTTATCGTTTTGTTGGAAAGAAAAGGGAAGTGACCATGACATTTTATTTCTTTCTGAGGGCCCCTTCCCCCCTGAGATTGATATAAAGAAGTGAGGAGGTTAACCCCAGACTGGAGACGTGGCCGTGAATGCTTGCAGCAATGTGTACGCCGCTAAAAACAACAAAGATTCCGGGTGATGGCTTGAAATATAGCAAAGGATTATGGTCTACAACTCAAGAAGTGAGAATGTAAAGAGCAAGAACGAATTGCATAAACCATATCTACCAGAATATAACAGTTCTGTTATCCCCTCCCGACTAATCATATTCTATCCACCCCGGAAAAAATGAAAAGCAAAACTGACCCCAGCAGAATTTGAACTCAGAATGTAGAGACCCGGGATGAATACCGCAAGGTATTTTGTGCCAATGTCTGACAACACAGTTCACTGTCTTCATACGTAGTCCAATACTAAGGCGGCGGGGCTGGTAGAATTGTTATCGTGCCGAACAAACTGCTTAGCGGCATTTCTTTCGACTTTACGTTCTCAGTTCAAATGCCACCGAGATTGACTTTGCTAATTAAACCTGCTAACTAAACATCCTTTCGACGTTGATAAAATAATTACCAGTTGAGGACTGCGGTCAGTGTAATCAACTGATCCCCTCGTCCAAAATTGCTGGTGTTGTGCCAAAATTTGAAACCAATACGTTGTGTTCAACTCTATTCAGCAAGTTGTGTAGAACATCATGCAAAGACCAGGTCTGTAATCAAAATGTGTGGCACTACATTCAAAAACATAAATAAAATAAATGCGCCCTTTTAAAGCCTAGCCAGGCTCATGGGCCCGGTTTCCCGGTTTCAATGGCGTATGTGTTCCCCAGCTGGACGGGACTCCAGTCCATCGCAGCGTGACTCATTTTTGCCAGCTGAGTGGAGTGGAGCAACGTGAATTGAAGTGTTTTGCTCAAGAACACAACGCGTCGCTCGGTCCAGGAATCGAAACCACAATCTTACGATCATGGTGCTGACACCCTAACCACTAAGCCACACGCCTCCACACTACATTCAATAACTGAGCGAAAAATCTATCGACTTAATCGATCCCAGCACTAAAATGTTATCTATTCTATGGATGAACGACGCAGTTAGGCGAGATTTGGCAAGATTTGCATTCGTTAATACCGCAAAACACTTAACATATCTTGTCAATGTATCGCTCTTATATTTAATAATAATAACTTTAGCTAACTATAATTCTTTCTATTCTAGGCACAAGGTCCTAAATTTTGGAGGAGCGGGTCAGTCGATTAGATCAACCCCTGTACGTAACTGGTACTTAATTTATCGAGCCCGAAAGGATGAAAGGCAAATTGAACTCAAAACGTTGTGGCAGACGAAATACCACTAAGTATTTCGCCCGGCGTGCTAACGTTTCTTATTTCTTTACTGCCCACAAGGGGCTACACATAGATGGTACAAACAAGGACAGACAAAGCGATTAAGTCGATTATATCGACCCTGGTGCGTAACTGGTACTTATTTAATCAACCCCGAAAAGATGAAAGGCAAAGTCGACCTGGGCGGAATTTGAACTCAGAACGTAGCGGCAGACGAAATACCGCTAAGCATTTCGCCCAGCGTACTAACGTTCCTGCCAGCTCGCCGCCTCAGATAATATAAAGTATTGGCTAAAAACTTGGGACGATGTAATCGACTTCCCCTCCCCTCAGATATTGCTGGCTTTGTGCCTAAGTTTGAAGCTAATATCATTATTGTGCTAGACAAAATACTTAGTGGCATTTTCCCCTGTTCTTTGTGCTCTGAGTTCAAATTCGACCGAGGTCTACTTTGCCCGCTATCATTTCGAGTTCGTTAAAATAAATAGGCATCAGTTGAGCTCTGACCTCCATGTAATCAACTTATTCACACCCACTACCACTACCACTAAAATTGCAGGCCTTGTGCTGAAATTTGAAACCAACATTATTATTATCCTGTTGAAGGCGGCGAGCTGGCAAAATCCTCGGCGCGTCAAACAAAATGCTTAGTGACAATTTTTCTGGATGTTTAAATTCCGAGTTCAAAACCCGCCGAAGTTGTCTTTTACCTTTCATCCCTCCGGAGCTTCGGCATACTAAGCTTAGAACATTTCCATTGATCTGACGTGCAGGAAGATGGCGTACAATTGCGTGGATGACGTCACAGCTATGTGCGATCGAGCGATCTGAACATTCCCAATACGCAGCAACGATGGTTAGCACGAATCTTAACGAGACAAATTGGTGGACTTGCATATTTGTCTCACATCAACGAAGCGTAAAACGTTGGTATTTGACAAATCTGAAGGCTCCATGATAATTAAGCAATTCTCAAGATAAAACTCTCTTACTCATAACGTTGCTGATGCATTTCCACAACTTACTAGCGTCACTAAATTTACATAACTGTCCTTCGCATAATCTGATCTTTGTTTCTATACCTGCATTGTCGAGTGTAAACGTATTCAATCAATAGTTTGCTGCGTTTAAGCATAAATAGCTGTGAAAAGAGTTGCAGAGAAATATTCATTGATTAAAGAACTTATGGTGGGATTTCAAAGATAAAGATTCTTCCCTGTGAAGATTGGTTCATAAGATTAAAAACAGCGTTACATGCTTAGAAAGAAGTTGTTCCTGGTTTTTCGTTTGATTAAATATTGTTAAATGTAATTAACATTTTACCGCTCATTATTGCAAGAGAAATTTTGTATTATAAGCATTCGATCGTTTACAAGTGTATTAAAAGACTAAGTGGAGGCGCAATGGCCCGGTGGTTAGGGCAGCGGACTCGCGGTCATAGGATCGCAGTTTCGATTCTCAGACCGGGCGTTGTGAGTGTTTATTGAACGAAAACACCTAAAGCTCCACGAGGCTCCGACAGGGGATGGTGGCGAACCCTGCTGTACTCTTTCACCACAACTTTCTCTCACTCTTACTTCCTGTTTCTGTTGTGCCTGTAATTCAAAGGGTCAGCCTTGTCACACTGTGTCACGTTGAATCTCCCCGAGAACTACGTAAAGGGTACACGTGTCTGTGGAGTGCTCAGCCACTTGCACATTAATTTCACGAGCAGGCTGTTCCGTTGATCGGATCAACTGGAACCCTCGACGTCGTAAGCGACGGAGTGCCAACAACATAAAAGACTAAAAGAAAATACATATTTTGCTGATCCGCGGCGGCGGCGGCGGAGGGGGAGGAGGAGGAGGTGGAAGAAGGGGAGGAGGAAGTGAGGAAGAAAATGGTGGGTCCGAGTGGCAATAAAAATCTGGAGGCCATCCAAAACGGTTGAGACTAATGAAACAGCTGAAACCAAGTGTGAATATCTATTTGTATTGCTTAATATCTACAAGAAAATACATGGAGCATTTCAGAAGTTTCGAGCCTTTTTTTTTTTAGCAAAGGCAGTTATAAACATCCTAGATAAATTTAATTTTAGTATATCATTAATATACATCTAATAAGCTGACCTGCCATCCTTGGTTCTTCCCGAATGAAGGAGGCGGTTATAACAGCACTTCTAAAATCATACTAAAATCAGCTTGTCACATTTGACGAGTTCGTGGAATGCACTCGGGGGACATTTGGAAATTTGCTATGCAATAAAGTTTTGCGTTAAACTGAGCAAAAACCTTACAGAAAAACTCTTACAGAAATACACTAAACTGCTTAGAAATTAACTTTTTCACTGGTACAAGAGGTTCAAGAACGGTAGAGAGGAGGTGAGAGACGATGAAGGGTGTGAGAGGGAGAGAGATTTCAGAACATCAGAATTGGTTGAGAAAATTCGCAATTTTCTAGATGAAGTCTGTTATGTGTCTATAAGGACAATGAGCATAAAAATTTGCAGCTGTTGGCAACCGAACAAAAAATTATTCATGAATATTTAAACTGTATAATTTGTACAAAGTTTATTCCCAGGGTGCTCAGTGACGATTATCCTTGTAAGCAACTATTTCACAGGGATGGGCATTAAAACTCATCTTTCTACAGTTCAGATATCATTCCCCGTAACGCTTCGTTGTTCCCTTAGCGGATGGAGACTTCACGTGCAACCCTTTGGAAGATATTCTGAAGATAAGGAGGCTGTGACAAGGTTCCTTGACACCTTCATTTCCGAGGACTTCCACGGGGCCTTCATTTAGTGGCTGGAGCGCTACAAGATGTCCATCGAAGTAAGGAGCATTCTCTGAAGGAGACTAGAGTTTTGTGCTTCTTTGAAATTAAAGAATATCATTCCTGGAAAAGTCTGAAAACTTCTGGAAAGCACCTTCTATAGAGGGGGAATAGGGGGAGAGATGAATGTTTGGGAAGAAAAGAGTAAAGACCTTCTTCGGTCATGAATGACCATGGGATTGCACCAAGAAACTTCCCGTCGCGGCACAAATCTGGGCGAAGCTGTTTATGGAAGACCAGCATTTGATCAATCATACCAGCCCCCCCTCCCTCTTCACGCCACCGATGTCATCCTAAGGAAAGGCAAAGGGGCCGATACAGCTTGGCATCAATTGCGCCGCAACTCATTTCTACAGCTGAATGAACTGGAGCAACATGAAATAAAGTGTCTTGCTCAAGGACACAACACGCAGCCTGGAACTCATGATTGTGATCCTAACGCTCCAAACACTGATCCATGAGTTTTCACTTGGGAAGAGAGCGAACTTCTGGAAAAGCATCCAGTAACAAGGTAGCGGTGTTATATGTGTGTATGTAAAAGCGGATGTGTAAATGGAACAATGGATACTTCAAAAGTAAGAGGGGCGGATAAAATATATTGTTTTCAATAAAATTTTTGTACTTGACAATGATCAGCATTTCTCAATCAGAATCCAAAATACAAATGAAATAAATACTTGAACTGGAGCTGTTTCTGTATGCGTGTAAGCATATATATGTATACGTATATGTAGGTCTATCTATCTATCTATCTATCTATCTATCTATCTATCTATCTATCTATCTATCTATCTATCTATCTATCTATCTATCTATGTCTGTTTGTGTCTGTCTGTATATATATATATATATATATATATATATATATATATATATATATATATATATATATATATATACAGTATATATGTATATTAAGCTTCTATATTTGAAATTGGGTACACTAGACAAAATGCTCAGCGGTATTTCACCCGTCACTCAGTTTTGAGTTCAAATTCCGCCGAAGTCGACTTTGCCTTTCATCCTTTCGGGGGTCGATGAATTAAGTACCAGTGAAACACTGGGGTCGATGGAATCGACTTGTCCCCTCCTCCCACCAAATTTCAAGCCTTGTGCCTTCAGTGGAAAAGATATTTCAACTCGTGTGCAATGTCAGGTCAGCCAACCGAAGTCAAACTGAGAAGCCACCATCAAGCAGTAACACACACATACATACATTACTTGTGTTGGCTATTGATTATAGTCTCAACATAACGTTATAAAGAACGATACATTTCCTCAGAAGTAAACTTTCTAATTTATCATGTTTTTAAGTCTTTAAGTCACTTTCCTCTATTTAATGCTGTTTCCGATTATATTTAAAGAAGAATGTTCTGGAAGACAAACGCTTAGACCAAGACCATTGCTCTATTTATTTTCAGTTCCTTGTAACAAAGACTTGTAGATATTAAATCAATATGTATTTTCACAACACTCTGTATTGTTAAACAAGTGGCTTTCAATTCCTTGTTACTTTTATGATGTTGGTTATTATCAAACTGTAAATGGCGCACTTCTCTCTGGACGCTCTGTTTGTTACATGAGATTGTGGTTCAAATTGTTCTTCCTTCTCTATACTTCTTTCTCTGTATGGTAATATGTATGGTAGGATGACAATTAAGAACTCTCTTTCGCGATCCATTTTTTATCCATCTATCTACCTATTGATATATATATATATATATATATATATATATATATATATATATATATATATATATATATATATATATATGTGTGTGTGTGTGTGTGTGTGTGTGTGTGTGTGTGTGTGTGTGTGAGTAAAAATAAATACAAAAAAAAGGGTTTTGTATGATCGTGTATAGAGGAATATATTATTTTATTTAAAAGAGTTCCAACTCTGTCTGTTTTTTATGTTTTATTTATATTCTTGTAAAATTAATGCGGGATATAGAATATGGAATATACAATATATAATATAAAAATGGATGGTCCAATAAAATGAAGAATTGAATGTCTTATTGAATATATGGAATATGTCTTATTGAATATATGAAATATTGAGTGTTCAATATAAAGGATTAAATATATAAAGGCGAATACGTATTTTCAATACCTTGTGGTATTTCATTATGGCCGGTATCTGACAGACTGTATATGTATGTATATGTATGTATGTATATATATATATATAATGCAAATAATATGCGAGTATATGCATATATATGTACATGTATGAACATACCTACATCTACATGTATATATAGATACATATCTGGGTACAGGACATTGCGAACAAAACGTAGACAAAATGATAAACAGAGTACAGAAAACACACAGGCCACATAGAGAACATTTCCTTCATCAGCTGCCACAATTCTAAAACTAAGCGTTTCGAATATATATTCTTTTATTTTCGTTTTTGCATTTGGTTTGCAAGATTCTTTATGTGAGTTTGTGTGTTGAAGCATATTCTGTTGTGTCTGGGGCGAGTCATTCTCTTTTAGTGCCTTATAACTTAACACACTCACCGGTAAAATTTCCACTTATTTCTTATTTTTATTTTCCTAAAATTTTCGTTGCGTCTTGCAACCTTTTCAATAGTTTTGACTCTGTCCGTTATTTACACTGCGTTCCTTTTTGTTTGTTTGTGTGCATGTGTGTGGGTCAGTGTGTGTGCCTATACGTGCATGCATGGATGCATGCATGTATGTATGTATGTATGTATGCATGTGTGTGTATGTATATGTATGTGTGTGTATGCATATGCATATATGTATGTATGTATGTGTGTTTATCTGTATGAATGTATTCTGCATATTCATGTGCTTGCATGTCCGTGTTTGTGTATTTTTTAATGTATGTGTGTGTGTGTGTGTGTTTGTATATGCATGCACCTCTGTCTCCTTGTGTGTGTATGTCTGAGTGTGTGTTTTGCGACTATGTACCATGTTTGTATGTATGGATGTGCATCTCCATATCTGTGGACATGTGTCTCCATATGTGTCCTTGTGTGAAGTAAAGTGTGTGTGTATAAAGGGTCATCTGTTTCAGTCTCCATTTGCGTATGTGTGCAGACCAACGTCTGTTGTCAAGCAGTGATCAGGGGACAAACACAGACACAAAGACACACACACGTAGATATATACATCATCATCAACGACAGGCTTCTTTTAGTTTCCGTCTATCAGATAGATAAATAGATCGATCGATTGGTTGATGATAGATAGATAGATAGATAGATAGATAGATAGATAGATAGATAGATATAAAATATGACACCGGAAAACAAAAGTTATCTTTTGAATTTCATTAGCTTACAACTATTTCTGCTATAATATGCAGTGGGAGGGGATGAAATGGTACCAGAGTGGCTAGTGAGAATGAGAAGTGCATTTCTGCGTCATTGCGCTTTGTCGATAGCGTTAATCACACCTACTTAATGTTTTCATATTTGAGCACTAAGATGGACAACTTATAAAATTCACGTCGGTAAAATTTTTAACGCTGATTATAAAAGGATGAATCAGAAAACTGCAATATAATTTTCTTCATTCGAAAACGAAGGGAACACATGTGTGGCCACTGGATCTGATAAAAAACGCTGTTAAATTTACCATAAATCACGTTGAATAAATGATGGAAGGAGCAGATAAAGACGACCAATAAGATATGGAGGTCACGGACGGAAAACTATTGAACATAGGTCTGGCCATGCTCAGATCTGTCTGAGAATAATAACAGCAACAACAATACGAGAACTACAACAGCAGCAGCAGCACTGTCAGCAGAAGCAGCAGCAACAGTGTCAGCAGATGTCGTGGCGGTAGAAGCAACGAACGTCCAATACCAAGCAAACGAGGAAGACAAAGACTATTATTGTAGAAGAGGCTTCAGACCATCGCCATACAAAGAAATAACTGCAGAACATGGGCAGACTTTGTTATTAACTACAGCGATTTCTCTGTAAAGGATATTCAAGATGAGAAATATATGTATTTAGGGGTTCTGACTTGAGATTCCGAAGGAAAGTGTGTTATACATAAACACGTACAGAGACATGTACAATTGCACATATGCACACACGTATACACACCCATTCGCAAAAACACGAGCGCGTACACACACAGGCGCATCTTTCCATTCATGCATATATGCATATACACACGTATGCAAACATTCGCATGTGCATGCTTATGTGTGTGTGTCTGTGTGAGGGTGTGTGTGTGCGTGTATACGATTTTGCGTGTTGAAGAAGGTATGGACAAATATACACACGCATGTGTGTATGTCTGTAAGTATGCATACATGCATTTATATACACGCATACACATATGTGCGTGTATATATATATATATATATATATATATGAACATATGTATGATTAGTTTTACGTTTGCACGTGTGTGTGTGTGTGTGCGTCCGTGCTGAAAAACAAAAATTAGTTTCGTAGAAAATGGCTTCTTCGCACGCACCCTGTTCCTTATCACGTGGGGATTCCGATTCTTCCTACCTCACCTAAAACCGGCATGTATTTCACACTGGCCATAAATAATTGAAGATGGCGGAAGAAATGAGGGAAAAACTAGCAAACTTATTTAAAAGATAATGAAAAAAGAAAGGAAAATAAGTAACTTGGTGGTTATCACGACCATCGGCAACCTCTTCCTTCTCCCCATCCTTCTGCTCCTCCACCACATCGTCATCAGCATCATTTAGCAACCGCTGTCATTAAAATCACCATAAGCTAATACAGTTGTTGCTGCTGCTGCTGCTGCTGCTACTGCTGCTGCTGATGATGATGATGATTATGACAATGGTATATTGGCATATATACATGTATATATATATATATATATATATATATATATATATACACACACATACATATACAATTAAACGTACATATATATATATATATATATATATGGACTTGCTACATTACGCACCTGAAAGACAATAAATGGAGACTAAGGATGACGGAACGGACACTAAGACAATGGACAAAATCAAGGGGCCGAGCAAAGAAAGACAAGATGGCGCGATATGAAGCCTTGAATACGGACATTTTGTATCTTAACAAAATTCAGTATTCAGTCCAACTCTGGGTCTACCATTTAGCTAAATATAGAGTCTGTGGGTCATTTTCCCTGTTAGCTTAATTCGTATAGTCATAAAAAACCATAGAACTAACAATTTGGTGAGATATTCTGCATTGCCAGTTTTGCAATATCTCAGGTGAACTGAAATAATTTACTACGTATCTCAGGTAAGTCTACCTTGGATATTAACGTCAAACATGTATTTTAGCGTCCCACTATATATTTCTCTCGTGGAGGTGCAATGGCCCAGTGATTAGGGCAGCGGGCTCGCGGTCATAGGATCGCCGTTTCGATTCCTAGACCGGGCGTTGTGAGTGTTTATTGAGAGAAAAAACACCCAAAAGCTCCACGAGGCTCCGGCAATGGATGGTGGCGAACCCTGCTGTACTCTTTCACCACAACTTTCTCTCACTCTTACTTCCTGTTTCTGTTGTGCCTGTAATTCAAAGGGTCAGCCTTGTCACAGTGTGTCACGCTGAATATCCCCGAGAACTACGTTAAGGGTACACGTGTCTGTGGAGTGCTCAGCCACTTGCACGTTAATTTCACGTGCAGGCTGTTCCGTTGATCGGATCAACTGGAACCCTCGTCGTAGTAAGCGACGGAGTGCCAACAATATATTTCCCTCACTCGCACACTCCATGTTTCATAAGCTCTCTAACGCAGTTGTTGCATTTCTGTCATTTGAAATATGGCCCCTTTTTACCATTGTCTGTTCTTCGGAAATATAGACACCAACGAACGAGGCGTCAAAAACTTCTTTATATTTAGTAGTTAAACGGGTAACAATCTTTAGTCTTACGGCGACTGTTGGATGCGAATAGTCACTGAAACGTAGATGTCTGTCGAGAAGAGCTTTAGTGAATATTCTTTATATGCTATTTTTGTGGTCCATTCTTACCACTTATCTAACTCACATAGGCATAAAGCCATAGCACCGATTACCTGTTGAGCTGTTGTGCACTTTCGGTGATTAAATAAATATCGTGTTTTGATAAACTAAATTGGTACTAGCTAGGTTTATGCTTTTCTACATACATACACAAATACACACACAAACACCTATACACCCATATACTCACATATATATTTGTGTATGCGCATAGATAGATAGATAGATAGATAGATAGATAGATAGATAGATAGATAGATACATATGTGAATGTGTGTGTGTGTGTGTGTGTGTGTGTGTATGTATGGTTGGAAAGAAGTCAAAGGGGGGGGGGGGCGATGGAACATTATGGTTAGATATACGTAACGACAATCTGGTTGATAGTTGCTAAACTATCCTCAGTGTTATTCTATACATTTCTCCTCTCCCCCTCTATTTCTGAGAACAGCAGTGTCTATGTACATGCCTGTATATATATGTATGTGTATGTGTGTGTGTGTGTGTGTGTGTGTGTGTGTGTGTGTGTGTGTGTATCTATCTATCTATCTATCTATCTATCTATCTATCTATCTATCTATCTATCTATCTATCTAAATTTACATACATATATGGTCATGCACACGCGCGCACTTTTGTGCATGTGTGTTTGTTTATACACATTACATATGTATACACACATGTGTATTTTCCAGAGAGAAAGCAAGAAGAGACGGGGAGAGAGAGAGAGAATCTGATAGAGTGAAATTGTGTAAGGGAGAAAAGCGAGCGACTGCGCCAGAGATACACCTATAGTGAGCACTCACACTCTATAGCCGTTTCGCTCTAGCTGCGTTCCTCGTTTGTCAGTAGGTATTTCTAATCTTCCGTTTTCGTTTCCTGGTTCTATCAATTTCTGTTGATTTTCTTTTGCTTTTTCTATAACCATTATCAACTCTTCCACCCACCATCTCTCTCTCTCTCTCTCTCTCTCTCTCTCTCTCTCTCTCTCTCTCTCTCTCTCTCTCTCTCTCTCTCTCTCTCTCTTCTCTCTTTCTCTCTCTCTCTCTCTTTCTCCTTTCACACTCAAATTCTTTGTCCACTTCTCTGCATCGTCTCTCTTATCCACTTTTATTATTGATGGAAATCACTCAAATATTTAACGGTATCTTTTCTTATCAACCTCTCTTTAGAAACACATCAAATACCGACGCCATTTTGTTTCTATTTCTTCCCCAATTTTCCTTCTCTCTTTCCTTTCTTAATGCAGTTTAGTTTTTCTATAATTTAGGTCTTGCTTATATATTTACTTTTCCTCCCCTTTTTTTTTCTTCCTTACCTCATACTAAGATTTCTTTTTCATTGCACATGTGTATATATATATATATATATCCATATATATGTGTATATATATATATATATATATATATATATATATACCCTCATATCGTTCTTGTTTCTTCGCATCGATTCATACAGTTATTTTTCTTACCTTCCTTATTCTAAGATTAAAAAGAAAAGAAGAAAAAAAGAAAAGGAAGAAAAATTAATATCACCATTACCCGAGCACATCTTTGCTTTTCAACTTTCCGGAACTTTTTAAAATAAATAAATACCAGTCATTTACTTAGGTCAATGTGATCGACTGTATTCACTCTCCTAAAATTTGTGGCCTTGCGTTTATCGTAGCAATCACCGAAACCCTTTACGCCTCGGTGCACTTTGCTTGTCATCCTTACTGAGTCGATAAAGTAAATACATTCTTAGTTCCTATACTTCCAAAGGTCATTTTGTTTATTCATCCTTCCGAGATCGATAAAATAAAACCCCAGGTAAGTACTGGACTCGATATATAATCGATTGATCTCTTGCATCATTTCACATTTGTTGCTTTGGTTGGGTGATGGATTCACAGAATCGTTAAACATCGATATTGTTTCGGTTCCTTTCGTTTTCAGTTCAATTCCCGCCAAGGTCAGCTTTGCCTCTTATCCTGTAGGGGGGTCGATAAAATAATATACCAGTAAAATGTGGGACTCTGAGGTACCAACTAACACTGTCCCTCTAAAATTACTGGTTTTGTACAAATATCAGAAAGAATTATTATTCTTATTTACTGCGTTGGATAAAATGCTTAGCGGTATTTCGTGTCTTTACGATCTGCGTTCAAATTCCGTATATATATATATATATATATATACGAAAGGCTCATATATATATATATATATATATATATATATATATATATATATATATATATATATATATATATATACATATATATATACTTACAATTGGAGACGCTGCGTTCAATCGTGGCTTGTGTGTTTTCTCGTCTCTGTTTTGTTTGCAATGTCCTGTACCCAGATATGCACCTATACATACAGGTGGATGTCGGTATGCACATACCTGTACGTATATATGCATATACTCATTTACTATTTGTTTAGATATATATGTATGTATATTATATGTATATATGTATGTATGTGTGTATGTATGTTTGTGTGGCTGTGTTTGTCCCCACCACCACTATCGCTTGACAGCCGATGGAGATGAATTTACATCCCTGTCATTTAGCAGTTCGGCAAGGGACACCGATAGAATAAGTAGTAAGCTTACAAAGAATAAGTCCTAGGCTCGACTTGCTCGACTAAAGGCGGTGCTCCAGCATGGCCGCAGTCAGATGACTGAAACAAATAAAAGGATAAAAGGATGCTTCTTTTAAAATTACTATTTTGTTCGCTGCACTTTAACTTGTGAAGGTCGAATTAAGTAAAACCTCAGAGAAAGAAACCTGGCCCTTTTTTGCTGTAAATGCATCTACAGCAAAATTTGTTCCATGGACCCTTCAAATGATTCTGTAGATCCCAATTTACTAATTTACTTATGTAGACCCTCCAAAAATCTTATATGGTCCTCTAAGGGCCATATGGACCCCGGTTGAGGGCCACTGTTCTAGTTTTTTTTTTTAAGGGTCTCTCTTTGCCCTTCTCTTTACCTCTTTCATTTTCGCAATCTCTAACACCGGAATTTTTCACTATATCAAACCCATCTAACTGAACAGGCTGTCTCCCTGTCTCTCTCTCTCCATCTCTCCCGCTCTCTCCCCCTCTCCCCCCATCTTTCTCTCCTCCTCTATCTCTCTGGTTTGGATGAGTATTTGTCTCGTCTCCCCTCTCATTTTTCTTTTCACTTTCCTTTAACCCCTTTAGTCATTTCTCGCTCTGGTTTTTTTAATCTCTCTCTCTCTCTCTCAACCCTCTCTTTTCTTCCCCATCGCACATTACCTTTATTCCCCCTCCCCCCTCTCTCTCTCTCTCTCACTTTCTAGTTTCTTCAAGCGTCTCTCTTCTCACTCTTTCTCATCCTTACCTCTGTCTCTTCTTTCTCTCCTCTTCATTAACTCTCCTTCTCACTACATTAATCCATGCTTAGTAAATTTGCAATCTCTCTCTCTCCCGCTCTCTCCTCTCTCTCATTCACTCACTCACTTTCTATATCATACACACTCTATTCCCCGTCTCTCTCTCTCTCACATTACTTCTGATATTTTGATCTCTTTTACTATTTCTCTCTTGGCCTTATCGATCCGTCTTTCACTCAATGATCCACTTTCACTCTTTCTCTCACTCCTTCTCTCACTCCTTTCTCTCTCTCTCTCTCTCTCTCTCTCTCTCTCTCTCTCTCTCTCTCTCTATCTCTCTCGCGGTCTCTGGAGTTTATTCCCCATTTCACTCTATCCTCCCTCCCTTCCTCTCTCCCCCTTTCACTCACACAATACGTTCTTCTTCACCTCCCTTCTTCATTATCTCAATCTCCTCTATTCTTTAATCATCCGCTCACTTTTCTCCTTCTTTCTTTTTCTCTATTCATAACACATCTCTCTGTCTCTCTCTCTTACTCACCCACACTCTCTCTCTCTCTCTCTCTCTCTCTCTCTCTCTCTCTCCCTCTCTCTCTACACCATCCGCTCTGTCTTTCTCTTTTCCAACTCATAAAACTTCTATATCCTATCTCCCACTCGATCTCTCTTCAGTCATCATACACTGTCTCTCCCACTATCTCTCTCTGTCTCTGTCTCCCTCACTCTGCCTCTCTCCCTCACTCTGCCTCTCTCCCTCACTTCACTATCCGCTCTCTTTTGTCTTATTTTCCCTTTCTCCATTCATAACACAACTCTTTCTCTCTATGCCTCTTCATTGTCTCTCACACATTCTCTCTCTCTGTCTTTCTCGCTCCCACTATCTCCCCCTCTCCCTCCTCATTCGCACTCCAGTTATCATACATATTCTCTCTTACTCTCTCTAACACACACACTCTCTCTCTCTCCTCTACTTCTCTGTCCGCTGTCTCTTGTCTTGCTTTCTCGTTTTCTATTCATAACACATCTCTCTCTCTCTCTCTCTCTCTCTCTCTCTCTCTCTCTATCTATCTATCTCTCTTTCTTGTCTTTTCAGTCATCATGCATTGTCTCTCACACACAATCTCTCTGTCTCTCCCCCTCCCCCTCTCCCCCCTCTCTCCCTCCCCCTCTCCCCCCTCTCTCCCTCCCCCTCTCTCCCTCCCCCTCTCTCCCTCCCCCTCTCTCCCTCCCCCTCTCTCCCTCCCCCTCTCCCCCTCCCCCTCTCCCCTCCCTCTCTCTCTCTCCTTCTCTGTGTGTCTCTTTCTCTCCCTCTCTCTCCTCACAGCTTAACCTTCTGCCTGTGTCACGCAGGACTCCCCCTCCTCATCAACAACAAGCGAAAGTCTTAGAAACTGCAGGTCTTTGAGCAGCGTTCCTTGTCTCCGGTTTGAAGGATCCTATTTGTCCCCTCACGGACACTTTGCAAACTATAATAACGCCACTAATAGCTCATGCGCGCCAACCCTAATCCAACCAACCATTACCGCCGCCGACACCGCCGCCGCCGCTCCATCTTTTTCATCATGACTGATCTCATTTCACTGCCGCAACCAGTTCCCGCCACGACACCAAAGTGATCACTACTACTACTACTACTACTACTACTACTACTACTACTACTACTACTACTACTACTAATAATAATAATAATAATAATGCAACCGCTGTTACTACTGCTACAACAACTATTACTGCTACTACTACTACTACTACTACTACTACTATTAACACAACTATCATTATTATGAAAATTACTACTACTACTACTACTACTACTACTACTAACTACTATTACTACTACTAAGTACTATTACTACTACTATTACTAGCACTACTACTAACGGTATCACTGCCATTACCCTCAAACTACTACTCATCACCAGTACAAACAACACCGCTACCACCACCATCACCACCACCTCTGCTCCAACCATTGCAGCCATCAAAACCACCCCCACTACTGCTGCATCCACCATATCCGCTACTAGCATACCCCCACAATCATTATAACCATCCATCACCACCACTACTACCACTATCCCCCTAATACCACCACCACCACCACCACCACCACCATCACCACCACCGCCACCACCACCACTATGCGCACCATTTGCAGAAATAGAAATTCTAGCAAAAACAGTGTAAATATTAATACGGAATTTTCAACGTACAAAGAATTTCCGTCCTGGAATTCCTAAATGTTTTTCTAGAATCAGAAAATTACCCATCCGAGATTACATTTTCCTCGGGGATTACTTTAGGTCTTAGTTAAACTAATGTTTGAATAAATACGAACCAATAAATTTGGAATGAAATGCTTGAGCTGCGATTTTCCCATTCAGGGCTGATCTGACATTAAATAAGAATAGTGTCAAACCACTAGAAGCACTAGTTTCATCCAGTGGCGAGCTGGCAGAAACGTTAGCACGCCGGGCGAATTGCTTAGCGATATTTCGTCTGTCTTTACGTTCTGAGTTCAAATTCCGTCGAGGTCTACTTTGCCTTTCATCCTTTTGGGGTTGATTAAATAAGTAACAGTTACGGACTGGAGTCGATATAATCGACTTAATCCTTTGCAATCCCACCAGATAGAGTGAAGAACCTTCTTCCCATGAAGTTCCATTCTCGGTTGTGGTTTAACCTTTTCCTTTTTACCAAGCCACTGTTTACGACGTTTAACATTTCGATAGAAGATCCATTTTTCGTCACCAGTTACAAGTGTATCCCAAAAGTGTGAAATGAGTTCGCGAGAATGGAGAGAAGAGCAGATGTCAACTCGGGATTTGCGGTTACTTTCGGACAATTCATGAGGCACCCATTTTCCAAGTTTAGGAACCTTTCCAAGTTGTTGAAGATGACGATGAACAGTTGTATGGTTTGAACTAAGCTTTATTGCCAATTCTTCAACTGATAATGCAAGATTTTCTTCAAGTAATGCCTAGAAGAGCTTATCATCAAACTCAACTGGACGTCCTTTTCGATCTTCATCTTCAAGGCTGAAATCTTCACTTCTGAATTTTGCAAACCTTCTTCTGCAATTTGTTTCATTCAAGCATTCTTTCCCATAAATTGAGTGTATGTTTCGAGTCGCTTCGGCTGCAGAATTTCCTTTTTTGTACTCATAAAGCATTATGTGCCTTAAATGCTCTTTGGATACTTCCATGTTAGAAAGGGTTTTAATCAAAGAAATTTTAATTCTATTATTCTGTAAAATAATATTTACTTAGTTTAAATGTACACAAATGCATAAAAATAATCTTCAATTTCATTAGACATTCTAAAATACTATTAAATTTCATTCAATTTTAAAAAAGGTAAAATCGGACAGAGCTTATGTGATGACCTGATATTTCAATTAATGTGTTATACAGTGCAGTACTGTACTCTATATTTATTTATTTATTAATTTTTTAATGTTTGAAAATGCTTATTTTATCACAGAAATAATTAAAATCTAAAAATATATAAATACCTATTGGCCGCAGAAATCCGCGATATAATGAGGAGTCCGTGATATAAATTTACATATATTAACCACCAGAATCCGTGATAGGTGACTCGCGGTATGGCGAGTGATTACTGTATTAATTAGAGCGTCAGAAGAAAAAATACCTTGTAGTACATAGTTTATTTTTTTTACATTCTGAGTTCACAGTACTCCGAGGTCAATTTGGTACTTCATTTTCTCGCGAGTCAATGAAAGAAACTACCATTCAGTCATGTACTGATACGATAAAACCAATTATACATCTCAGTATAATATATGACATGTGAAGGCGAGTGGTGTAATGATTCGGCTTTTCGGCTCACGACTGAAAGATCGTGACCCCCATAATATGCCACGCGTTGTGTCCTTGAGCAAGACACTTTATTTCACGTTACTCCAGTCCACTCAGCTGGCAAAAATGAGTAGTACCTGTATTTCAAGGGGCCAGCCTTGTCACACTCTGTGTCACGGTGAATCCGTGAGAACTACGTTAAAGTACGCGTGTCTGTACAATACTCAGCCACTTGCACGTTAATCCCACGAGCAGGCTTGTTCTCATGATCGGATCGACTGGAAGCCTCGTCGTCTTTAACGACAGAGTGCCAGCTATATGTGACCTTGCACACATGTATGAAAGCAGCATTAGTGTTCTTCTTATTTATTTGCTCATATTTGGTTAGTATTCTTGTAGCTGTTGTTTTTACGAGAAAAATCCGTCTTTCATTTTAAAGTTTATCTTTTAGCAAATGGAGCAGAAGATACGAATGATTTATTCCACAGCTAAGCTAAGTAGCAATATTTGTTGCAACCATTTTAACTGGCGTACATAAATGCGTATGCATGTTGTAGAGATTTGCATACGTCTCAACGTATGTCTACATATATATATATATATATATATATGTCGGATAAACATACGTACATACTTCTATCTATTTCTATATGTATATACACACACACATATATGCTAATATCCGTACATACATACATATATTGGTATGTTTATATATGTGTATTTGCTTACTATCGGTGCGCATATAAATCAGTGAACAAATAGATGTATTCACACACACACACACACACACACACACACACACACACACACACAAATATGCAGAAACACACAAGTACTGTGTATGTGCGTATGTACGAGAATATATATATCTGTGTGTACGTCTATATGTGTATGTACATAGATATTTGTTTCTCTATAGTGAATTTCACACACTCACCAATATGTATCGTATATATACACACGCACACATGCATATGTCTATATATATATATATATATATATATATATATATATATTACTTGTTTCAGTCATTTGACTGCGGCCATGCTGGAGCACCGCCTTTAGTCGAGCAAATCGACTCCAGAGCTTATTCTTTGTAAGCCTAGCACTTATTTTATCGGTTTCTTTTATCGAACCGCTACGTTACGGTGGACGTAAGCACACCAGCATCGGTTGTCAAGCGATGTCGGGGGAAGAAACAGACACACAAACATGTACACACACACGTATATATATATATATATATACATATACGACAGGCTTCTTCCAGTTTCTGTCTACCAAATCCACTCACAAGGCTTTCGTCGGCCCGAAGATATATATATATGTGTATGTATGTATGTATGTATGAATGTATGAATGTATGTATGTATGTATGTATGTATGTATGTATGTATGCATGCATGTATGTATGCATGTATGTATGCATGTATGTATGTATGTATGTATGTATGTATGTATGTGTGTGCGTGCGTGCGTGCGTATATACATGCATACAACGAAGCGTTAGCGCGGAGCAATGTTTAAATACGAGTAGAATTTAGACTAGTTGAAATATGTTTGTGGCACATTTCAACTGCTCAAAGGGAAATACAGTTACTGTGGAGACTAAATCTCTCTTATGATAATGAGGTGCGAAAACACCGGTTATTTCAGTGTCGCCATCTTTTCAGAATCTCGGACATCGATGTTTCGAGGTGTTTTGGTTGTCGTCAATGAGACGTACCTAAGAAAGACAACTCTGAACGAACTCAGAAAGCTATAGCTTTATGTATAATCCAGTCAATACATTGACTGATTTGCGCTAGTAGATCGAGGTAAACAACGAAGCGTTAGCGCAAAGCAGTGTTTAGGTATAAGCAGAGCTTAGGTTCGACACATTTCAACTGCTAAAAAGCAAATACACTGCAGTTACCGTGGAGAATAAATCTTTCTCATGGTAAAGAGGTGAATTTGCCATTTAGCAGTTGAAATGTGACACAGGAATATTTCAACTCTAGCCTAAATGCTGTTCATATATCTGTATGTAAACATGTATATATATATATATATATATATATATATATATATATATATATATATATATATATATATATATATATATACATACACACACACACACACACACACACATACATATATATATATATATATACATATATACATATAGGGGAGAACTCACGAAAAAAACAACAGACGAAGACAGGTGGTGTAAACAACAAATGGATGTATTAGTTTAACGCTCGGGAATAGAGAAAGTCTTTAACGTTTCGAGTTTACGCTCTTCAACAGAAAGGAACACAGAAAGAAACAAGGAGAGACAAAAATATATATGTGTAGTGGTCAGCGATCTATCATATATTTGTGTGTGTGTCAGTGTTCGTCCCCCACCATCGCTTGACAACCGATGTTGGTGTGTTTACGTTCCCATAACTTACCGGTTCGCCAAAAGGGAGTGATAGAATAAGTACTAGGCTTACAAACAATAAGTCCTGCGCTCGATTTGTTCGACTAACGGCGGTGCTCCAGCATGGCCGCAGTGAAACGACTGAAACAAGTAAAAGAATAAAATAAAAGAATATATATATTGTATATATATAAAATAATATATATGAATATATATGCATATAGAAATGTATGTATATATCTATATATATATGTATGTATATATTTATATACA
>NC_142930.1:163784064-163794064 GCF_046866305.1 Octopus bimaculoides | reverse complement strand
AATTTAATTTGCCAAAATATTTTCGTCGCTTTTCGTCGCTATGTGACCGCGACCTGTTCACAGACATAATTCCGTGCTGCATTGTTAGATATATATATATATATATATATATATATATATATTTAAAATGGAAGGAATGGAAAAGGTGAAACAAAACTACGTATATTTCCAAAGCTAAACTTTGTTTTACGTAACTCACAGCGCATGTGAAATCAGTATATGTATACATTTGTGTGTGTGTGTGCGTGTGTGGGTGTGTATGCGAGAGAGAGAGAGAGAGATTGTGTGTGTGTGTGTGTTTTGGCACACACACTCACACACACACACACACATTTATATATATATATATATATACACACAAAGATGCAACTGGTAGTGTCACAGTAATGTGTATTGCAATTAAACGAATAAACGATAAAACATTTTTTCTAAGTACCTGCTACAGAACAGAATAATTGGAGGGAAGAAAGCCCGATTAGTGACTGAGGAAACTAGAGCTTGAATAAATACTTGTTTCTTTTTTGTTGTTTTTTTCTTTAGTGTACTTACAGAACAATTAGTATATATATATATATAGACAGAGAGATAGATAGATAGATAGATAGATAGATAGATAGATAGATAGATAGATAGATAGATAAATAGATAGATAGATAGATAGATAGATAGATAGATAGATAGATAGATAGATAGATAGATAGATACATATATATACACGTATATATATAACGTAAATAGTGCTAGCTTTCTAGAACGATTAATTGCACTATGTTTGTCTAGCAGGACAAAGATTGGTATTGTTACTGAATGTTTGAACAAGGCACAGTATCTTCGTTGTCAATCTCTTTAAGGCTAATTAACTAAGTTCAATAGGTAATAATAATGTTTGCAAAACTATAACTGCTAATGATGATTCATCAATGACTTAGTTAATTACATGGAAGTGATAAATCGCTTCATTATATTCTGGAAAACGTTTTATATCCGTAAACAAATGATGCATATGCACACATGCGTATGTAGATACATACAGGTTTTATATAAGTTTGTGTGTGTGTTTGTGTGTGTGTCCTTTGGATATGTGTTTGTGTTTGTGTTTGTGTATCCATTGTATGTATTCGTTTCCTTCAACATCCTCTTCCGTTTCCAGATGGTGTAATCCACAATGTAAGCTTCGTTACGCATTCAACTCTGTTCAGACAGCAACCTTCGAGTGTTCCTCCTAGCAGAGTGAATATCAGCAGATTCGCCGTATTGTGGCATTCCATCTGGTTAGCGTTTCTCGACCGGGGTTCCCCGGAACCCTAGGCTACCACAAAAGGCTCTTAGGGGTTCTGAGAAAAAGAGTGAGATAAGCTAATGCTAATTTCATGATCGTAATATTACTATACATGCACAACATATTGGTTACTGCAATATTGTAATGTAGTCATCATATCTAACTTATTATGTTATCAATGAAAAACATAACAGTCATATATATATAGGTGTGTGTGTGTGTGTGTGTGTGTGTGTGTGTGTGTGTGTGTGTGTGTTGTTTGTTCCTTCTCGAACCATGCCTGGCTCATAAGGGCCTGTTTCCCGGTTTCATTGGCGTAGAGGTTCTCCACCTGGACGGGACGCCGGTCCGTCACAGGTGAGCTGCCAAATGCAGGAGGAAAGAGTGAGAGAAAGTTGTGGCGAAAGAGTCAGCAGAAGTTCGCCATTACCTTCTGCCGGAGCCGCATGGAGCTTAGGTGTTTTCGCTCATAAACACACACAACTCCCGGTTTGAGATTCGAACCCGCGATCCCGCGACCGCAACTCCGCTGCTGCTCTAACCACTTGGGCATGTACCTCCACTAGCTATATATATATATATATATATATATATATATACATACATACATATATATATAAATATATATATACCTATACATATATACATACATATATATACATATATATATATATATATATATATATATATATATATATATATATATATATATATACATACATACATATATATATATATATATATATATATATATATATATATATATATATTTAAATACATACATACATACATACATACATATATACATACATACATATGAACTGCAGCTTCTCCTTCAGGATTTTGTGCGACTTGAACGCTCGTAGGTTTTCGGAATGTTAGACAAAGAGCGGCTTAATCTTCAAGTCTTCACTCGCATTGGCACAAACGCCTGTGACTTGGCATTTTCTTCTCCTCGGCAGTTATGTAGGTTCTTCTGGGTACTTTTTCTTCTTTTTTTTTACCAAAAAAAGGCCAGTTTCATCACAGTTGAATACCTGTTGTGCGATGTACCCCTGGACTGCGATGAGCTGACGGAATTCGGGTCAGCACTCGCTGCTTCTCCATACCTGAGGACGTTATGAACATCAGTCCTCTTCTTGAAACTATCAAACCAGCCGCGAATGGCCTTAAATGCGTCTACTGATGTTGCCTCCGTCGATGTTCTGAGGTTCTGCTTCAGGAGATCCCCATACCCGCTCTCCGTAATCGTATCCCCTGCGACCTGCTTCTCGTTGATCTGCAGGAGAAGCTGTTTTCCCATCCTTTCGTGGACAGATGTGTGTTGCTTAGGGACCCTGGAGATACCCTTTGCTGTTGTAACGGCCTTGATCTCGTCCTTAATCTTCAGGATGGTGCAGATCGTCGACGTGATTCGGTCGTATTGACGTGTTATGTCCACTACACGCACTCCTCTCACATGTTTATCCATGATTTCCTTCTCAGTTTTATCGCAATCAGCTTTTTCTTCTTCTCAACACTATCCTTTGTACTAACCTTCTTAGGAACCATGGCTAACACAACTAATTATTATAAAATGATAGCAAAAACCGCACAAAACTAAACAAAAACACTGGGGAAAACACAACAGCGATGCTGCTACCAACGCGTGATCTGAGCGAGCTGAGACCGCGCCTGTTGGGAGAGCGTGTGCGAGCTCAGCGCCGATTAGCGGTCGCTTGTATGAAACTCGCTCATACTGCGCATTTCGTACTTCAAGACAAAATTCGCATGAGTCTTGACTCGTACAGCAAATTACTCGTAAAATGGGGCACTTGTACTGCGAGGTTCTACTGCATATATATATATATATATATATATGTGAGTAAAAATAAATACAAAAAAAGGGGTTTTGTATGATTGTGTATAGAGGAATATATTATTTTGTTTAAAAGAGTTCCAACTCTGTCTGTTTTTTATGTTTTATTTATATTCCTGCAAAACCAATGTGGGATATAGAATATGGAATATACAATATATAATATAAAATAAAAATGGATGGTACAATGAAATAAAGTATTGAATGTCTTATTGAATAGATGAAATATTGAGTGTTCAATATGAAGGATTAAATATATAAAGGCGAATACGTATTTTCTATACCTTGTGGTATTTCATCATGGCCGGTATGACATACACACACGTTTACTCTTTTACTCTTTTACTTGTTCCAGTCATTTGACTGCGGCCAGGCTGGAGCACCACCTTTAGGCGAACAAATCGACCCCAGGACTTATTCTTTTTAAGCCTAGTACTTATTCTCTCGGTCTCTTTGCCGAACCGCTAAGTTACGAGGACGTAAACACACCAGCATCGGTTGTCAAGCGATGTTGGGTGGGTGGGGGGACAAACACAGACACACAAACACATACGCATATATATATATATATATATATATATATATATATATATATATATATATATATATATATATATATATATATATACATATATACAACGGGCTTCTTTCAGTTTCCATCTACCAAATCCACTCACAAGGCTTTGGTCGGCCTGCGGCTATAGTAGAAGACACTCGCCCAAGGTGCCATGCGGTGGGATTGAACCCAGAACCATGTGGTTGGTAAGCAAAATAGATAGTAGGTGTATTTAAGAACAACTGCATGGCTGTGTGCATGCATGTACACTCACGCATGCACACAATGACAAAAATATATACATGCGTACGCAATTATGCATATGCATCGTTTGTTTATGGATATTAAACGTTTTCCAGAATATAATGAAGCGATTTATCACTTCCATGTAATTAACTAAGTCATTGATGAATCATCATTAGCAGTTATAGTTTTGCAAACATTATCATTACCTATTGAACTTAGTTAATTAGCCTTAAAGAGATTGACAACGAAGATACTGTGCCTTGTTCTAACGTTCTGTAACAATGCCTAGCTTTGTCCTTCTAGGCAAACATGGCGCAATTAATCGTTGCATACAGAAAGCTATCATAATTTTTATATGTACATGGATTGACATCTCTATATACGTGTGCGAGTGTGTGTGCGTGTATGAGGCTGTCTGTGTATGTATATACATGCATGTGTTTATGTATACAAGCTGATATATTGTGTTAGTGTGTCTGTTTACATATCCGATAGCTTTTATTATTTTTTTTATCAGTACAGGGCACTGTGTGTTTATATAAACACGGCGTCCATATTTTTAATACGTGCAGTTACTTACTCCTAAGAGTTGTCTTGAGATATACACACACACACACACACACATACATAGGGTTTCGTGCTACTTTTAACGATTTTATGTTTAACATTTTCAGGAACATCTTTGATGTACAGGTGAACAGTCAACGGGGTTGGAGAAAATAACGATTAAAGTTGTAGTTGAGAAAAAAGTTAGCGGACATGGAGGCCTGGAAGCCATCAGAATATTGCTTTGAAATTTTGGTACAAAGCCATCAATTTTGGGGGTGGGTCTAGGTAGATTATCTCCACCACATTGCTTAATTCTTACTTATTTTATCGACCCCGAAAGAATGAAAGGCAAAGTCGACCTCGGTGGAATTTGAACTCAGAACATAAAGCCAGAAGACATCTGAATATTGGGAAAGGGTTACCTGAATCATGATGAACCGTTCCGAGTATCAAAATGGCAATATCATGATTGCTACTCAATGCTTTGTCAAACGTGTAAAGGCTATAAGACGAACCATAGAGGGGGAGGGGGTTAGCCCATTACATCGACCCCAGTTCTTAACTGGTATTAATTTTAACTACAACATATTAAAAAGCGAAATCGCATATAGCCCGAAGAAATGCAGCGAAGCATTTTGTTTAGCTTGCTATCCATTCTGCCAATAAATTTGATTTTGTCGACTGTTTCTTCTATATTTTATATTTGTGTATGAAGACGCGTGGCTTAATGGTTAAGGTACTCGACTGACGGTCGCAAGTTCGTGAGTTCAATTCCTGGTGACACGCTGTGTCCTTGAGCAAAACACTTTATTTCACATTACTCCAGTCCACTCAGCTGGCAAAAATGAGTTGTACCTGTAATTCAAAGGGGCCAGACTTGTCGCATTCTGTATCGCACTGTATCTCTCTGACAACTACGTTAAGTGTACGCGTGTCTGTGGAGTAATCAGCTACTTGCACGTTAAATATCATGAGCAGATTATTCGTTGATCGGATTAACTGCAAACCTCGTCGCCGTAACCGACGGAGTGCCATATCGTAATTTGTTAGTATTAATAATCTTTTCTATTCTGGGCACAAGGCCCGAAATTTTGGGGGAGGGGACAATCGATTTGATCGATCCCTGTACGCAACTGGTACTTAATTTATCGACTCCGAAAGGATGAAAGGTAAAGTCAACCTCGGCGGAATTTGAACTCGGAACGTAAAGTCAGACAAAATACCGCTAACGTTTCTGCCAAGTCCTCGGAAAAATTGCCTTGATAGATTTAATACTTTAAAAGGCACAAGCATAACTGTGTGGTTGCAAGCTCGCTTTCTGAAGCCATGGTTTCGTGTTCAGTTCCACCGCACGGAAACTTAGGGTGGTGTCTTTTACTAAATCCCCTGGTCAACCAATGCCTTGTGAATGAATTTGGTAGACGGAAAGTGTATGGAAGCTATTCGCATGTGTATGTGTGTTTGTGTGTATATATACCTTCACCTCTTCCGCATCTGCAAATTCCCTAGTACCATCTTTCATCACCAGTGATGACCTTCGAAAATAGGTCTGGATTAATTTCCAGCTGCTCTTTCAGTCCACAACACGCATTCAGTCTTGACTGCTTTTGATCTTCTGTGGGCAATCGAGGCACAAATTTTGCTGCAAGTCATTTCATTCGCAAATCCTCGCACAAAATTCGTTGGTAGGAGCCCCATGACACCCTAGTCATATCAACAAGCTCGTCAATTGCTCTGTAACGTCCCTCCAAGATCAGTTCATGAATTTTCAGGATGTTTTTATTCGTTCGGGTGGTCGGCGGACGCCCTGGACGGGGTTGGTCTTCAAGCGGTAAGTAGCTATTCCTAAAGCCCTTGTAAGCTGTTTGAAACATGAGAGCATATTTCCTTTATATCGACTATCAGATTTAGACTCTTTCATTTATTCTTTAGCAGAATAAACTTAGTAAAAACTGGCATTCCGTCGGTTACGACGACGAGGGATCCGGTTGATCCGTTTAACGGAACAGCCTGATCGTGCAAGTGGCTGAGCACTCCACAGTCACGTGTACCCTTAGTTCTCAGGAAGATTCAGCGTGATAAAGAATGTGACATGGCTGGCCCCTTGAAATTCCTGGACCGCATCGTGCTATGAGTTCTTGAGCAAAACACTTCATCTCACGCTGCTTTGCGATCACTTCAACACCTGACGCGTGGTAGACTTGTGGACCTGTTCAGGCAACGTCGATTTGATGGAGGGAATGAGCGAATGTACAGCACAAGGATTTGATCCCTATCAAAGATTTCATCTCTATCAAAATAATCATTTGTGTAGCTTATTCACCAACAAAATGCAGAACCCTTTTGTTTTTTGACTACAGGAGTCTACCGTCACTGTAATCCCCTAATATAGTCACGCCTATAATTTTCATCAACAGCAGCATCACCACCACCACCATCACCACCACCAAAAACGCCACCAAAACCACCACCACCACCACCAAAACCATCATCACCACCACCATCACCACCACCACCACCACTAAAACCATCACCACCACCGCCACCACCACCACCACCACCACCACCACCACCACCTCCATCGCCGCCGCCACCATCACCGCCGCCGCCGCCGCCACCACCACCACCACCACCATTATAATCACCATCACTTTCTTCACCGTCAACCTCCTGATAACAACAAAATATCTATAGCTACCATTATTTTCATCAAAATCACCGCAGCCGTCACTACCACCGCCACCAAAACCACCACCGCCACCACCACCACCACCAAAACCACCACCAAAACCACCACCACCACCACCACCGCTACCGCCACCGCCGCCGCCGCCGCCACCGCCGCTATCATGTCCACTACCTCTTCCACCACAACCATCACCGCCATCACCGGAGCCACCATTACAATGGCGATAGCTGTTATAAACAACAGCGTAACCGCCATTACTTCTGTTTCCAAAATCCACCATCGCCATCACAATTACAATCATATCCAACACACAATCAAATAATCAAATCATCTAATACATAAAACAGCTATCAGTTTTTGATAACTTGGTCATCCATCGATCACTCTATTGAACGTTTATCGCAAACTATTTATTAGAGATAACAATAACAATACGGCATTTATTGTCCGAGTCGTAAGCGGCAGCAACAATAAAACACAGTAACAATTACAACCTAATTTAGCATGAAATTTTTTCTCTTCTTCAACAATAAGTTTTATCTGATAAACGAAATAACAACAGCTCCGCTACTGCGCCTCCATCGCTAACTCCAACACACTCCGAAATGAAATAATGAATAAATATATAAATTATACGAACCGAAATCAGAAAAAGAGGAAAAAAGAAAAGAAAGAGAGGAGAAGAACATAGTGTATTTAATGTTCACTGTTGATTGGTTGGATTTCGCAAAGGCTGATGGGTAATTTCGTGTTGTAAGTTTTCGCTTTCGATCTTATTGTAAGGAGCGATAATTAGATGTGTGTATGTTTGTGTGTAATGGCAGGGGTGGTGGCTTCTAATCAATTTTTATATCATTCTTCTTTTTCTTTTGTTTTTTCTTTTGCTTCTTTCGGTCATTTGACGGCGGCCATACTGGAGCATCGCCTTAAAGGGCTTCTTTTTTTAATTTTTAGCCGAACAAATTGATCCCAGGACTTATTTCTTAAACCTGGTACTTATTCTATCGACCTCTTTTGCCGAACTGCTAGGTTACGGGGGGTGTAAACACACCAACACCGATTGTCAAGCAGTGATAGCGGGGAGGACAAACACAAATACAAACACACAACCCACATACGAAGTGCTTCACCCTTATTGCAGCCCCTATTTGTTCCACGTACTTCTCGAGATTTTTACTCACTGTTCCCAGGGTTCCGACAATTACTGGTACTACTACCACCTTTTTCATCGACCACAACTGCTTAACTTCCCAAGCTAACCTGTTATATCTCTCGACTTTTCTTTCTTCCTTATCGCATACCTTGCTGTCAGCTGGGCATGCTATATCTAAGATCCAGCATAGTTTGTTTTCTTTCTCAATTGAGACTATGTCCGGCTTCCTATTCTCTATCTCATGGTCGCACAGAATCATAAAATCCCATAGGATCTTTGCATTTCTATTTTCGACAATGCTTTCAGGTTGTGGTCGTACCAATTTTTTGCTCTGTCAAGTCCATACTTGTTGCAAAGTGTCCAATGGACAAGCCTGGCCACATTGTCGTAGTGTTTCTTATATTCCTTCTAGGTTAGTCCTACCCAATGTCAACCACTCTGGTGTTCCTTGGTCGGCGTTTAACAAGGTGTTGAGTTGCGCAGTTATTCGTGCATAACATTCACCAAATCTTTTGATCCAGTAGCCTTGAACTCCATCTGGTCCCGTGGGCTTCCAGTTGCTCATTTTTTGCTGATTTCCTTCAATTCTTTAACCGAAATGACTAGTTCTGCTTGTTTTGGACAGACTACTGTTTGTTTCAATCCAACTGAAACAAGAACAGAAGGATTATTATTATTATTATTTTATGTTTGACTTTTGTTTTGCATTTGTACAAGTTGGATCCAAGTCTCACCCAGAGACCTCAAGAGACAACAAGTTAGAAGTTCATGTAGGTGTTATGCCTAGGGTACCATATATTTAGATTTGTACAGTTTTGTTCTAGTGAATGTTTAAGAAGCCATAAGAAAATTATGTGTTTGCTTTAAAATTTGAGATCACATAGACAGTATTTTACGTAGGATATGGGCAGTTCCCATGAGCACTATCTTTTGAACTTCAGCCATTTTGGGGTTTCCTGGTATCTGAGCTAGGTAGTAATCAGCCCGTTTCGCTGTCATTCCCAGGGCACCTATGACAATAGGTATTGTTTTCGTCTTCTATTATTATTATTATTATTATTATTATTATTATTATTATTATTATTATTATTATTATTATGTAGCTAATGAAAGGCCTAGAGTTCAATTAAGAGACGTCTGTGCCAAAAGTGTGAAAAAGTCGATTCATAGAAGCACGGTTTTCTGTGACGCAACGCGACAAATGTAATAGTATTAACAATTGATGCAACTAACAACATTACGACGTCATTAATGCGACACAATCCATTTATAAATCTCTCTCCTTACTTAAATATTAAGTTTATCTTTAACTGCTGGGTTTATATATTTCTAAAGGAAAAACTGTTTTCTAAACTACAACACAAACTGCAAATAAAAATTGCTGCGTTTTTGTAATATATAAAAGAGAACCGTGCGTTCTTTCGTTGATATGGGTTTGATAAACGAGAAATTAATGACTGTCAAAGAAACGGTTAAAGTGACATAGAAAGATAGAAAGAGAAGCGCAAGAATATATTTTTCTTTTTCTTTTAAAATGAAACGAAAATATATTTGATATGAAATACACGGAATAAGCAAAGTGTAAAGAGCGGGAAAAGCATTATTCCAGATACAGGACACGAACATGCACTGACACACACACACACACACACACACACACACACACACAC
>NC_142930.1:163741564-163779064 GCF_046866305.1 Octopus bimaculoides | reverse complement strand
CAGATGCATACACGCTGGCCTCCACACCGCACACACACAAACACATACACGCATGCATGCAAGCACACAAACACTTACGTGTATGCACACACACACTCATACACACACATCTACATATTTGTACATACATACACACACATACACATGTATGTGTGTGATTATGTTTAAGCTTTAATCTGAATTCATACCTGCTTATCCATATATTCCGATCAATATATCCATCTTTCTATTTTTATGTTTCTCTATATTTATTTCGCTACTTCTCGTCTCACCTTCCTCTCTCTCTTTTCTCCTTTCTCTCCATCTTTCTTTATTTCTTCCCATATATATACACACACATATATATATATATATATATATATATATATATATATATATATATATATATATATATATATATATATATATATATATATATATATATATATATATATATATATATATATATATATATATATATATATATATATATATATATATATATATATATATATATATATATATATATATATATATATAATATAATATATATATATATATATATATATATATATATATATATATATATATATATATATATATATATATATATAGATATATATATATATCCGTACATGCATACATACTACATATATATATATATATATATATATATATATATATATATATATATATGTATATACATACATACATTTACACACACACATATACATATAAATATATAGATATGAGTCATTGACCGAGCCACATCTCGACCCTCCCACGCCGGCGAGATCGATGTAGTTTGAACTTTTGTAGCCGGATGTTTGTAGTTTAAAATATAAAAAGCATGGCTACAGAGGAAACAGGGGAGAGAGCTGCCGTTGTGTGAGGATGAAAGGATAGTGCAGTGTCTGACGATTGAGACACGCAAAGAGGGACGGGTGTAGGATATGGGTATGCATAGAATGAGTGTTTGTGCGACTAGTGTGCCATTTGCTAGCTCAGAAAAGTGAAATTTTTTGTGTGTAATAAAATTAGAATAGTCAGCAAAACAAATAAATGAATAAAATCCAACGTCTGCGAGTTAGTATTTAGCAGTTGTAGTGTATTGGTGAATGAAAGAGACGTTTGTAGCCTGGTGTGTCGGAGGTAGAGGCACTTCGTATATTTAACAGCATCCTGAGGCCGTATTTTGTAGTAAGAACTCCAGCGTGGGTCTTCTATATATTTTGTCGTATGTCCGTAATTGATCGAATTTTGAAGAGTCTTCTGTTACTGATTTTCAGTGCTTGAACGCTGTCCGTAGATACGTCAGTGTCACACATTTTGGAATACCGAAAGCTATGAAATGTTTTAGGATCGTTTCGAATTTTTCCAGCAGGATCTATTGGAAATGTCTGACCAGTACCCTCCTCTGGAAAGGAAACGATAACCGGAAAGAAAACCTCAGGTTTTAAAATTCACTAGTTTTTTTTTTTTTATATGTATAACTTTTTGATTCTTTCTTTACTCTAAAAGAGTTTCTTTTCTACCTTCCATGCTAAATCTCTCATCTCATCTCATCTTCTTCGTCTACTTATTCCTGGTAGGGTCATGAGCAGACTCCTCAAGCAAGCCTGGTATCGGGTCCTGTTAGGAGCAACCATCTCCAGTTGATCCCACGGGATCCCAAAGCGACACCAACCGAGTTCATGGATGTCATGTAACTATCTTGCTCGTGAGCTACCCCTGCGTTTCCTGCTGGTTGGTTTTACCCGTAAAACCCGCCCAGCGATTCTTTCCAAAGACATTCTTACTACATGTCAGTAGTATCTGATCTGTGGTGCCTCCAAGAAGTAGCGGCTCTACTTGGATTGCCGAGTTACCCAATCTATCGCGTAACTTTATTCCAAAGACCCTTCAGAGGTACTCCGTCTTGGTCACTCGTATTTGCGATCGTATTCTTTCGGTCATTGCCCAAGATTTATGACCATAGGTAACGGTTGATACAAACACCGAATTGAAGAGTTTGGCTTTTATCCCGCCTTCCTTCCTTTTTCTAACTATCATTATTTTTATCTGATGTTCTGTGTGCCACTAATGTTGCAACTGAAAAACCGATATGTCAAAATGTTTAAAATATCAAGAACTACCAGTTGTTGTACGTACGTACCTCTCTTTAAATCTATCTAAATATGTGATTCTTTTTATGTTGCACTGCATGCATTAAATATATTAACATTAAATGTTATTAAACATATTAACATAATTTTCACATATTAACACTGAATATATTAACAATTTTAACACATTTATATATTAGCATGATTTTATCATATTGAGATTAAATTTGTGAGCATAATTTTAAGATATTAGCAGTTAATATATTATTAACATGGTCTAATATAACATTAAAAATGTAAACACAAACTATTGTTGTATACATTGTATATATTAACAATACATAAATTATATTAACCCTGATTTAAATATTACTTATTCATGCAGATAGCGTCTCTGAGTATATAACTCTCAGAATATTTCTAGTATTCTTCACCTACAAGCGTTGGTTGTTTTCCCATTTACTGAGTTATTCTCTCTGCGTCAATGAAGACGTCAAACAAGATAGAAATATATTCAGAATTGTCTCCCTTAATCACTGCAAAACCCACAATAAAATTTTCTACTATAGGCACAAGGCCTGCAATTTGGGTGAGGGGACTACTCGATTACATCGACCCCCACCCACCCCCAGCACTTGATTGATACTTATTTCATCGTCCCCGCAAGGATGAAAGGCAAAGACGACCTCGGCGGAATTTGAACTCAGAACGTGAAGACAGACAAAATACCGCTAAGCATTTTGCCCGGCATGCTAACGATTCTGCCAGCTCGCCGCCTTCAAAACCCTCAATAATATTCTTTTCTTCTCTAGGCACAAGGCCCGAAATTTTGGGGGAGGGAGCCAGTCAATTAGATAGACCCCAGTACGCAACTGGTACTTAATACCATTTCTTCTTTGGTGCTACTTTGGTATGCGATCTACGCTTTATATTGTGATCTACAAGAAAAGTTATACTTACCAGGAACAGCTTTTCTAGCTGATGTTCAATTCACCGCTAAAATTGGTAAACTTGTTTCAAATTTGTTTCATTCTAATTTCTTTTTAATAATAAATATATAAAATTTGTAAACATTTTAATTCTCTATTTTTAAAAACTTTTCTGGGGGATTTTCCTTCCATTCGACCGTTCCTTCGATTCGCCCATAAAATGAGTAAACTTGTTTCCAATCTGCTTCATTTTAATTTTCTTAAATAGAGAAATGTAAGAATGTTTTATTTAAGCTATAATAAATAAATAAAACATGTAGATGGCATTCTAAAGTAGAATTTGATTTTTGTAGATCACGTTGGCTACATAGATCGCATAACAAAGTATCGCCTTTTTTTTCCTGCTAATTATCTTTGTGGCTTCCTCCGTTAAATTTGATAAATTTACCTGAACTAGTTATGACGTATTCCGCTCTGTTCAGTCTTTCTCATTGTTTAATCATTGTTTGTGATGTCATCCTTTATATTGTAACACTCTGTTACGTCAGACGTTCACATATTGTTGCAAAATGCGGCCTTCTGATACCAAAACGGCTCCAACAGTCAAGACAGCAGCTAGGAAACCGCACGCCAGCCCAAGAAGCCAACTTGCTTTGAGAAAAAGAAGTAGTCGTAGCTGACTGGATGTCTTGTACAATGGGGTTCTTTGCCGCTCGGGTTTAATTCGACTTGTCACATCGCATCTTTACACCGACTGTCTTCGTAGCCAACGTCACGCTCCGCGTTCTTTACGTTGCCCATTCACACACGGGTTCCTTTAGTTCAAATCGTCCGCCCTCACAGCAAAGACACAGAGAGAAAGAAAAGAAAACAACATGCAGCACGATTCAAATCAGTGACGTGATCAATAAGGTTATTTCTCCTTCGTAACACTATGACAAAATAATGAAGTTCCTTCCCGAGTCATATAGACTCTAAGGGCCGGTTTTGCGGTTTCTGTGGCGTATATTACCCCCAGCCGCCGCCCAGACAGGACGCCGGTCCGTCGCAAGATTATTAAATTTTGCCAAATGATTGAACTGGAGCAACGTGAAAGGATATATTTTGCTCAACAATGCAATGCATCGCCCGGTCCAGAAATTCAAACTACAATCAAACGATGATGTGTATACACACACACACATATACACACACAGAACGACAGAGAGGGAGTGGGGATAGATAGATAGATAGATAGATAAATAGATAGATAGATAGATAGATAGATAGATAGATAGATAGATAGATAGATAGATAGATAGATAGATAGATAGATAGATGGATAGATAGATGGATAGATGGATGGATAGATGGATAGATGGATAGATGGATAGATAGATAGATAGATAGATAGATAGATAGATAGATAGATAGATAGATAGATAGATAGATAGATATGTGTAGAATTTTTATACATAATATTTCTTCCTGCCGAGAAATCGAAACTCATGTTGGCACCATTAACATGAACAGGATCAGTGGTGTTAGTGTTCAGATCTAATTATCCGTGACGTCAAACACATAATCAATAAATAATGCAGAAACAATGTCAATGAATGGCTACAGTAGAGCTGGTAGAATCGTTAGCTCGCCGGGAAAAATGTTTAGAGGCAGTTTGCCCTTTCTTATGTCCTGTGTTCAAAGTACGCCGAAGTCGACTTTACCTTTCATTCCTTCGGGATTGATAAAATAAGTACCAGTCGAGTATTGGGGGTCGATGTAATCGACTTACACTTTCCCTCGAAATTGCTGTCCTAATGCCAAAATTTGAAACCATTATTATTATTATTATTATTACTATTATTATTATTATTATTATTATTATTATTATTATTATTATTATTATTATTAACGAGGTGTGGAGCTGGTAGAATCGTTAACACGCCGGGCAAACTACTTTGCGGCGTTTTGCCCGTCTTTACGTTGTAGTGGGAATATATATTCTGTATCAGGTGTTGATGCGGCTGCGTGTATATTATTACAAGAGTTCATATAGAGATGAAAAATAAATTCAAGAACTGTATATTTACTACTTAAAAGTATATTATATTTACTGATCGATGATGATACATCGAATGTAAATAATGTAAATAATATATTTTGTTCATATTCTGAAATCAGCCGCAAGTCATATAATTCATTGAATAATCGAAATACTGTTGAAGAATCACTAAGTAAATTTGCGTAGCGGGATAGAAACACTTTAGGAGGTATATATGGTATTCGGAGTAAATTTGACGATTCTTTATATCTCATTGTGGAGTTAACGGGGCTGGAGACCTTAAAGTTGTTGTTGAGAAAACGTTAGGCAACTTGGAGGACGAGAAATTATCTAAATATTGGGAAAGTGTTACTTGTATCATGATGGTTTGAGCTGAGTATCAAAATGCCGACATCATGATTATTGCTCAATGCTTTGTGAACATTGTAAAGATTAAGATGTGACATGGTCAGCTGCAAGGAAGACTATGAAGCCGTAGCCAGCAAGAAGGGGTACAGTGAGCATTCTAACCGCGTCCAGGAGACGCAGCTCATTCGACGTCTGATGAACAAGGCCTTAGGGTTCAATTCAGGGGGCTATGTGAAGCTGCTGGAGACCGTGGTCAAGCACTGGCTGAAAAGGGTTGCTGCTGGAAGGTCATATGAGTGTGGCAGCGGAATTCGGCTCCTTACCACACCTCTAGAAATGGTCAGACGTGGAGAATGTCTACGATTTCACCAGCTCCAATTTCTGGCCATCTAATTCCCCCGACTGTAATCCGATGGATTCTGACGTGAGAGGCACGGGAGGAAAAAAAAAGACACCGACTGCTCTGCTTGCAACACCGAGGATAAACTGATAGCCAAGATCAGGGAGGTATTCAAAGATCTTCCCAGTGACATAGTAAGGAACGTACACACCAGGTTCCAAAGCCGTCTTAGGACTGTGGGGGAAGCTGAGAGCGACAATTTTGAGTATTTTGAGAGCTTCTCCATTTCCTAAAGTGATACATTGTCATTTGTTGGGATTGATAATAATAATTATTCTTATTCAATTATTCCTTTTTGTAATTTTAACACAAAACAAGCGGTTTTCAGGATAAGGAGTAACTCGATCATAGCGACCTTCAACCGCAGAAAGATGAAAGACATAGCGGACCATGGCGGGATTTGAAATCAATGGTCAAGAACCAGGACGAATGCCCATAAAGCATTCTTCTCGACATACTAACGATTCTACCAGGTAGCCACTTTACAAAATAAGTAAATAAATAATAGATGATGATAAATAACTGTAATAATTGTAATAATTGCTGCCACAACGTCTGCAATTTCGTGGAGGCGGGTAAGTTGATTATATCAACCACGGTGCACAATTGGTAATTATTTTATATCGGTCACGAACGGAGTAAAAGTAAAGATCGACCCCGCTCAGAACGAAAAGTCATACGAAAAGCCGCCAAGCATCTTGCTTGGCCCGCCATCTTAACAATGATGATGATAATAATATTAATAATAATAATAATAATAATAATAATAATAATAATAATAATAATAATAATAATAATAATAATAAATATGATGACTACGGCGTTAATGATAGAGTGGATGACAGTGATGTTGTGCAGTCAATTCATTCGACGCAGTATTTTACTGGTATTTACTGATATCGAGTTTCCACATTTTTCCTGTCTTTTTTTTTTTTTTGTTTTCTTTTGGCAACCCTCATACTCAAATTTCTGACGTTACCTTGTGATGCTGTTAAGAACGAGGACGATCATAGTTAAGATGAAGTTAGTAGTATTGCCGCTGATGATGATGATGATGACGATGATGATGATGACGATGATGATGATGGCTGTAGTGATGTTAATGATGGTGAAGTTGATGATGATGATGACGACGACGACGACGATGATGATGATGATATTAACGACGTTTACGATGATTATGATGTTGACAACGTCGACGATGATAAAGATGCTGCTGCTGCTGCTGGTGATGATGATGATGATGATGATGATGATGATGATAGTGATGATGATGATGATGGTGATGAACATAAATAGTGTAAAATTTCATGAAATCAGAGATCCTAAATTCCCACAATAGAAACCCACTCTCGGAATATCCCAGCGGAAATCGTTAATCTTAAACACCCGAAGATCCGACAGCCTTGATGAAGTTGCTCTCTTTGTCTCCTTCGGGGAAGTGGTGGTGGTGGTGGCGGTGGTGGTGGCGGTGGTGATGGTGGTACTGGTGGTGGTGGTGGTGGTGCTGGAGATGTTTGTGATGGTATGATTGTTGTGGTGGATGAGGTGACGGCGGCGGCGGAGGCGGTGGCGGCTGAGACGGCGGAGGCGGTTTCGGTGATACCGTGTGCGGCGGAGGTGATGGTAGTTTTGGTGATGGAAGCGGCTGTTTAGGCGGTGGTGGTGGTGATGGTAGTAATGGTGGTGGTATTGGGCGTGATTGTAGAGGTAGTGGGGTGGTAGTGGCGGTGGTGATGATGATGCTGGTAGCGGTGGTTTCGGTTGTGGTGTTTGTGGGTGTTGGTGGGTGGTGTAGGTGGTGGTGGTCATGATGACGATGGTGGAGGGGGTGGGTGGCAATGTCTATTTATTACACAATTATTTCACATATCCTGTCTGAATTCCTGATGTTCCTTCGTCGGTTTTTATTTCATCCTCTTTCACGAACCAACCTTCCTTGTAACTCAAACACGATTCATTAGACCATCTACGGGCCATCAGCCTCATCACCATTTTCTTCTTCTTCTTCTTCTTCTTCTTCTTCTTCTTCTTCTTCTTCTTCTTCTTCTTCTTCTTCTTCTTCTTCTTCTTCTTCTTCTTTTCTTGAGGGCGAACCACAATCGGTTATTAACCACAACGCCGGTTAACGCCTTCTGTACTAATTCCTTAATCTGGCTACGGTATGCCTCGCAAGTCATAGACTTGTTCAGCTTCCAGTAGCCGTATTCTCTCTTAACTGTACTATCTACGTCCAGTGTACACTTAACCATTCTATGGTCAGTGTAGGCTACTTGGACAAGCTGTGGACAGCTAAAACTAGACTTATCTCTAGTCCTTATCACTATCCTATCTAAGTAAGACTCGAACCTTCCTTCGCCACTCATTCAGGTCCACTCTGGAACGTTCGGGTGGTCAAGTCTGTAACAATCTGCCAGATGAAAACGCTTAAGCAGATCTACGAGACGTGAGTTCACTTTCCTATTGATCGAGCTTAACGCCATCGACGCGTGCGTCAATGATAGCGTTATAGTCTCCTAACACCACTAATGTCTTCGACGTCACAAGAAAGTTCTCTAGGCGCCGATAAAAATCAGTTTGAAATCCTCTAGCACAAGGTGCATAGATCCCGATCAACCCGAAGGCCTTACTGCTGTATGTCACATCAAGGACGACCAGCCCGCCTTCTGAGTCAAAATAGACTGTATTTGTCTGCAGAGCCAAGCCTTTTCGGACCAGTACTACTATACCCCCTTGCCCTCCGGTCTGGCTAGAAGACATGATTTTCTCATAGCCATTCAGGAGGGGCGAGAAGGTTTGTAAACTGTCCAGCTTGGTCTCTGTAGCAACCATCACATGCATATCCTGTGATCTGAGGTCGTCGAGGAAACAAGCTTGCTTCCACTTCGAGCTCAGACCACGCACATTGAAACACCCAAGGTTAAGTGTAGTCATTAAAAACAAAGAAAAGCAAGGGTTCTACTTACTGTGTATCTTTTAACTGGTGATGTTGGGGCTGACCTCACTACACGCGAGGCAACCCTTTCCTCCTCCTCCTCCTCCTCCTCCTCCTCCTCCTCTTCCTCTTCCTCCTCCTCCTCCTCCTCTTCCTCTCCTCTTCCTCTCCTCTTCCTCCTCCTCTTCTTCTTCCTCCTCCTCCTCCTCCTCCTCCTCCTCCTCCTCCTCCAAATAATCTGGAATGTCCGGGATACTCCAGATGCTCTTTGGATGCCTGTCCTTCAGTTTCCTGAAAAGTCCTTCTCCTATCCAGGCACACCTCTCACTCAAGTCCTTGTGCTGTTGAAACTGCTCTGTTGTTCTAAAGCGCCCTCAATGTACGTATATCTGGTATCATATTTTACCAGGGTTTTTACCAGGGGTTTCGTTTCGTTATCGTCTTTATTCGATTTTTTCCATCTGGGACAATGGGGTGGGGTCGTCTTTTATTTGTGATGTGCTGCTTTTCATTTTCTTTTGTTGGGGATATGGATGGGGAGGGTGCAAGTGTTCGTTTCTTTCGAACAGTTGTGAACTCCCCCTCGACCACCACCATGGCGTCATCCGGATGTGACCTGCCCATTGCAGATGCAATTTCTGCGACAGGTTATAGTTTCAGGATGTTGGTATACAGAAGCACGTCAGTGTCAGGAATCTTGATCTGCCAGTAGATGTGCAAATTCCAGTTGCAAAACATTGATCAACTTGAGTCTCTGATAGAAGACACTGATTAACCTGAGTCATTGATAGAAGACATTTGGTCGAAATACCATGCAGTGAGGATCAAAACCAGAGCCATGTGGCCCTTAAGAAAACTTCTTATACACCCAACCATACTTGGATGGAGGTTTATATCCTATCATTGGCACTACACAGTATCTGTGGCCAAGGTATTTCATAGTTCAGCCCACTAGATGTCGAGTAGGTACCATCCAGTGATACATTCACTGCTATAAGCAATGAGTGACTTGCAAAACTGATGAGTATTCAGTACTAAGTTTAATCTATGTAATAGGCATGTATCTTCAAGTGAAGTGGTCCCAATCAAGATACCTTCTGGATAGTTTAAATGATGAGAAATCTTTCAGTCATGTTCCAACAGCAAATAACCTTGGGGATAAATTTGCTCTCTCTCGCTCTCGTTCTATGCATGTGTGTGTGTGTGTGTGTGTGTGTGTGTGTGTGTGTGTGTGTGTGTGTGTGTGTGTGTGTGTGTGTGTGTGCACAAGTGAGTGGAAAAATTAAAAAAAGAAGCACTCATTATTTAGTAGGAGTTACATATATTATTATTTAAAACAGTTTGATTTGACCGCACACAACTTCAAGTTCCATAGGCATCTTACAGAAACTTAGCTCATCAGATAGGTAGATAGAAAGATAAATGTAGATATATATTTGTTTGTTTTATTTAGTGACGAGCTTACACATTATTTAAAATTCTTTTCCTAGTCTTCAATCAATAATGAAGGCTGATTATTTCTCCAAATACAATGTTTCTATACTCAAAATTTTATAACATTTTTCTAACATAACGAGTTAAATATATACTTTAACCATGTAACACAAGCCTTCTGTAGTTTTTTTCACTCTTGTTTATCTTTTATACACACACACACACACACACACACACACACACACACACACACACACACACACACACACACACACACACATACAATCCCAAATCACAAACGCATACACATGTATGGATGAATGTGGGTATATATATATATATATATATATATATATATATAGTCATATGCAATGCATATTGCCCACCGGATGCTCCAAACCACATAGGCAAATTTGAAGATTGCCTCGCTAGAATTAAAGAAATCCTCATGAAACTGGAACACCATGTGACCATATTTCTTATGGGTGATTTCAACTTCCCCAACGTCAAATGGCCCGAAGGTCTCATACTTTCAGGAATGACTTATCGCAAGCAAGCACAGGTGGAATGCCTGCTCAACCTCACCAATGCCCTATTCATGGAGCAAACTGTTCTCAGACCAACTAGAGCGAATAACATTCTAGATCTCTGCTTCACGAACAATACGGACATCATTCATGATGTGAAAGTGACGCCGACATTAGTTTCGGATCACAACATAATAGAGCTGTCTATGTTTGGGCCAAAAGAAACCAGAGACATACAGCCTAAAGGAAGCACCCAAAATCTCTCCAATCTGAACTTCCACAAAGCGGACTGGAAATCGATTCAGAAAGAGATCCTCAGAGAGGATTGGCCAAAATGTCTCTCCACACCAGACATTGACATGAAACTAGAATGTTTCATGTATATTGTGCAAGCCATAAGCCAGAAATATGTCCCAGAGCACAAGGCCAAAACAAATAGGAACAAGATTCCAAGGGAGAGGAAGATCCTCATGAGACGACGGACAAAAGTTGCAAATCGACTCAACCAGCATCCCAAGAATGGCCAAAGGTCCCGCCTAAAAACGACACTGATGGAGATTGAAAAAAGGCTGCAACAATCCTATGTGAGAGAGAGAGAGCAGACAAAGAAGCCTGGGTTATAAAAAACATTAAGTCAAACCCAAAGGCCTTCTTTCATTACGCAAAAGAAACAGCCTCAGTACGCTGCAAGATTGGACCCCTCTTCGAAAAGGATGGCTCCCTCACAGACAGTCCAACTAGGATCAGTGAGGTACTGAATGAGCAATTCAAAAGTGTCTTCACCACTCCGTTGGAGCACAGACAAGTGAACAAACCAGTGGACTTCTTTGCTACCTCCCCTATAACCAGGGAGGCAGTTACGATGGAATACATCAACATTAGCGAAGAAGATGTACTACTAGCTATACATGAAGTGGACACAAACTCAACTGCTGGCCCTGATGGTTTCCCAGCAACCCTCCTTAAATCGTGTAAGCATGCCCTGGCAAAACCCCTCCAGATCCTCTTCCAGAGCTTTCTCGCAAACGGAAGACTGCCAAGCAAGCTGAAGGAGGGAATAATATGCCCAATCCATAAAGGGGGAAGCAGAGCAGATGCCAAAAACTATAGGCCTATCTCTCTGACTTCACACATCAGTAAAGTCATGGAAAGGATAATCAGAGGAAAACTGATCGCATTCCTTGAAGAAAATAAATTGCTGAGTGATACCCAACATGGCTTTCGACCAGGTAGGAGCTGCCTGACCCAGCTCTTACAACATTACGACTGGGTGTTGAGGCAGTTACTCAACAACTCAAATGTGGACGTAATATACCTTGATTTTGCAAAAGCTTTTGACAAAGTGGATCATGGTGTGATATGCCACAAACTGCGTGATCTTGGCATAGCTGGAAAACTTGGAGAGTGGTTACATGACTTTCTGAAAGATAGAAGTCAGGCAGTAGTGGCTAATGGAGCCACCTCTATGAGAACACAAATAATGAGCGGTGTTCCACAGGGCACTGACTTGGGACCATTGCTTTTTATAGTCGCTCTCTCAGATATGCCTTCAAGTGCCCGGATAGCCACTCTTGCAAGCTACGCAGACGATACAAAAGTCTCGCAGAAAATACAGAACTCCAGTGATGTTGCACACCTGCAGCAGGAATTGGACTCAGTTTAAAGATGGGCTGAAGACAATAATATGCAGTTTAATGCTGAAAAATTCCAAGCCCTGCGCTACCAACGTCCAAAACTGAATATTAAACTTACAAAGTACACTGGTCCACAGGGAATTTCAATCCCAGAGCCTAAATCAGTGAAAGACCTGGGTATCGACATGAGTGATGATACCTCTTTCCAAGTGCACATTACCAGGATGGCAACAAAGTGCAGACGATTGGCTGGATGGATCCTGAGAACATTCAGAACCAGAGATAAGGAAACCATGATGATACTCTGGAGGACATTCGTCCTCAGCCGCCTGGATTACTGCTCACAGCTGTGGTCACCCACCAGTCTGAAATTAACAGCAGACCTTGAAGCAATCCAGAAGAGATTCACAAAGAAGATTGTCTCTTTGCAACTGCTCAGCTACTGGGAAAGGCTGAAACAGCTAAGACTCTACTCCCTGGAGAGAAGGCGGGAGAGGTATGCAGTAATATACATCTGGAAGATCCTGGAAGGAATTGTGCCAAATTTTGGCATTGAAGGCTACACCAATGCCAGAACGGGACGACACTGCATAGTGCCAAAGATCCCAGCAATGCCATCGCGCTTCAGGACCAGTTACTGCAACAGCTTGGGATTCAGGGGCCCACAGCTTTTTAATATTCTCCCAAAGAGCCTGAGGAATCTGCACAAAGTAGATGTAGGAGTTTTTAAATCAAAGTTGGACCTCTTCCTATCGAGAGTCCCAGATGAACCTACCTCGCGGCAGGAGGTGCAAATGAGGGTTGCTAAATCAAACTCCATTCTTCACCAAGTGCCACATATTGTAAGAGGCTCCCTGTAATAACAGTGTAGCAACACGGTGGTGCATCAGCATGGCCGCAGCTCTAAGCTGAAACTTTAAAAAAAAAAAATATATATATATATATATATATATATATATATATATATATATATATATATAGAGAGAGAGAGAGAGAGAGAGAGAGAGAGAGAGAGAGAGAGAGAGAGAGAGACAGAGAGAGAAAGAGAGACATAGAGAGACACAGAGAGACAGAGACAGAGACAGACAGACAAGCAGATAGACAGACAGACAGACAGACAGACAGACTGGCAGGCAGGCATGCAGGCAGGCAGGCAGGCAGGCAGGCAGGCAGGCAGGCAGGCAGGCAGAAGAGCACGTGTTGACTGTGTTCATTGCAATTTCTGTTGTTTTAGAATGTTTTCGCTTCTGAAAAGCAGCCAAAGAATATTTTTAGTTCTTCGATTAAATGAATTAAGAGGTCGTTAATTCATATTTCCTAAACGTTGCCTTCGAAACAAACGGACGCCACATCATTCTGTAATTGTTCCTTAATGGTTTCCTCAAACAACTACTTGTATTAATATCATCATAATACCAACAAACTGGATGGCGCTTTTGTTCGCTTATTTGACCGAGACTGTTGCTTTTTACTTGAAGGTTATCACAAAATTACTAATGTTTTCAGTTCAGTTATTCATAACCTTAATGAATATTCATGTCATATTCCTGTCATTAGATCAAAAATCCGTCTGCTGGTAACTTGGATTAATGATTCGTATAAATATTACATACAACAACAAACTTAGTACAAAGTTACAAAAATCGCCTATATATTAATAGCTATAGATATATTTAAAGAGAAATATTAAACGCAGCAACTAAATAATTTAATAAACGAAAGATAAAAAAAAAACCAAAGCTTCAAATAACTTCTTCCTGAGGTATTATTGCAATAAAACAAAATGGACTATATTATCCATTGTAAGCACGACAGAGATGGAGATATAAAAGTTATTAATCCTTTATAATCTTCAAACACTTTAGCTCTATTTAACCTCTTCAACTTCGCTTCCCTACCAGCGTTTCTACCTTAATTATCGGTAATAACTCGGAGACGTACATTAACCGTAATTTACAGCAATATTCTGAGAGAATTTGCGAAGACTTATGGCTGTTCAGTTACATAGTATGGTAAAGGCAATCAGTTTGCAGCCTTGTGGGATCTGACTAACTGTGCTACATCTACATCTTGGGCCGGAAGCTTGTTTTTTTTTTATATGGGAATATAGCATTTCTTTTTTTTTCTTTTTTCTTTATTTTTTTTTTTTGCTTTTGTCGATTGAGTCTCTGAGAGTAGAATATGGTGGTCAGAAACTCTGCGGATTTATCATTGTAAGCTCCTTTCCGTCCAGTGCCGAATGACTGAAATTAATAAAACATGTAATAAAAGAATATACATACAGGCGCAGGAGTGGGTGTGTGGTTCTGAGTTCAATCCCACCGCGTGGCACCTTGGGCAAGTGTCTTCTACTATAGCCTCGGGCCGACCAAAGGCTTGTGAGTGGATTTGGTAGACGGAAACTCAAAGAAGCCCGTCGTATATATATATATATATATATGTATATGTTTGTGTGTCTGTGTTTGTCCCCCCAACATCGCTTGACAACCGATGCTGGTGTTTTTACGTCCCCGTCATCTAGCGTTTAAATAGCCAAGGGATTAAAATTAATGAAAGAACATACTAAGTATGTCTACGTACTATATATATATATATATATATATATATATATATATATATATATATATATATATATATGATTCAAACAATGCATATTTGCGTGAAGAGAATGAAGAAGAGGTAAGAAATTAAGGTTGGTGAAGAACAAAATATATACACTGAGGTATTTTGAGGTATTCGTTCCACCTAGGATACCTTCCTTCCTTTATGCGCTGTCCATTTTTCCTTTGGTGTCATGTTACACCTTAAAAATAAAAAGTAGAAGAACCGCTGGTTTTGAATGGCATGATAAAAAACCTCATTGAAATCGGTGCCTTAACAGGATCGTAGCTCAATGACTCAAACCAACAACAACAACGACAGCATTATAAAGGAGTAAAGTCCGTTAAATTTTACTTGAAATGTAGTCGTAATAGGCGTTATATGAACATCTCATTCAAAATATCGATTTAAATTCTCTTGAACAGCTTCTATGGAGCAACTGTTAGAGAGACATTTGGGTTTGTGTTTAACACCGAAAACACGCTTTAAACCTTGACATCACTTGACTTCAGATTCCACAGAGTAGAAGCTTAGCTGGAACAAATTAACAAATAATATTTCAATTCCGAGTGTCCAAGGCTGGACACCAAATACGGAAAAACCTGCACCAATTAAATACATTTTATAGTGAAATGTTTTCTGTTTCTCAATCGACATTGTTTTATCTGTGTCCCTTTCTCTCTTTTTCTTCCGCTATTATGAATTCACAATGGTTTTAACTATCATGTTATTTTATTTGGTTTAATCATGGTTTTTTCTTGCTACCCCCCCTCTCTCTTTCTTCTCTTTCTTTCTCACTCTTTCTCTTTTTATATACACACACAGACACCGAAAGATTTCTCGTTATATAGTATATATATATATATATATATATATACTCAACACATACACACATACACAAACATACACAGATTAATAACAATATATCTGTCTGTCTGTCTGTCTGTCTGTCTGTCTGTCTATCTATTTATCTATCTATCTATCTTTCTATCTATCTATCTATCTATCTATCTATCTATCTATCTATCTATCTATCTATCTATCTATCTACCTGTATGTCTGTCTGTCTGTCTGTCTGTCTGTATGTATGTATGTATGTATGTCCATCTATCCATCTATCTGTCTGTCTATATGACTGTTTGTCTGCTCGTCTGACTGTCTGTCTCCTTGCCTGTTTGTCTTCTCTCTATCTGTCTATGGGGTGGTGTATAAAATAATAGTTTGAACCAGCTCCACATTACTTTAGGTTTTGTGGGTGTTTGAGATAGCTAAGAAATCCGTACGGAATAAAAGAGACAGTGACACTATCAAAGTCCCAAGACGCTATCGAAAACGTCGATTGTGTTAGACAGTTTCTGTTGAAGACATTACACATGCGATGAGCCGCAACCCACAAAATGTCATCAACGTTTCTACTTCTCATTGCGACATGATGTTATTAATACGATATTTAATGTCATCCGGAGGAAAGACCGCTTTGGGATAAATTTAGACATCTCTGTTACTGAATACGAACACACATATGAGCAAAAACATAATACTGGTGGATCTTTTTCAAATAAATCTTCGAAGTGATATAGGTGTCTAAAGTAGAAAAAAAATTATCTATCGATGATATTGGCGCAGGAGTGGCTGTGCGGTAAGTAGCCTGCTTACCAACCACATGGTTCCGGGTTCAGTCCCACTGCATGACACCTTGAGCAAGTGTCTTCTACTATAGCCCCGGGCCGACCAAAGCCTTGTGAGTGGATTTGGTAGACGGGAACTGAAAGAAGCCCGTCTTATATATGTATATATGTGTGTGTATATGTTTTTGTCTGTGTTTGTCCCCCCACCCCCAACATCACTTGACAACCGATGCTGGTGTGTTTAGGTCCCCGTAACTTAGCGGTTCGGCAAAAGAGACCGATAGAATAAGTACTAAATAATAAGTCCTGGGGTTGATTTGCTCGACTAAAGGCGGTGCTCCAGCATGGCTACAGTTAAATGACTGAAACAAGTAAAAGAGTAAAAAGAGAGAGAGGTTAGTTTATCTTGCAGTTGTTCATATTTCTTTCAGAAAGAGAATATTTGCGACTAACTACTTTGAGACCTACAAGACCCCTTAACATTCTGATTATATTCTTTATTATATTTTCGTCTTTTACTCGTTTCAGTCACCGCCTTGAAGAATTTTTAGTCGAAGCGACCCGAGGATTTGTTGTTAAGCTTGGTACTACTTGTTCTATCGGCGTCTTTTGCCGAACCGCTAGATTACGGGGGCGTAAACAAATCAACACCGGTTGTCATGTGGTGTTGGGAGGAGAAACACACACGCATACTATATATATACATATATATATATATATATATATATATATATATATATATATATATATACATATATGGGAGAATATACAAATAATAACGACAGACGAGGACAGGTGGTGTAAATAACAAAAGTATATATTAGTATGACGCTCGGGAATACGGAAAGTCTTTGACGTTTCGAGCTACGCTCTTCAACAGAAAGAATACGGAGACAAGGAGAAAAACACGGAGAAAAAAAATTGAATAGTGTTCAGTCAACGGTCAAGAATGGCTGACCGGAAGTTAGATATATATATATATATGACGGGTGTCTTTCAGTTTCCGTCAACCAAATCAACTCGCAAGGATTGGGTCGGCCTGAGGTTAAAGCAGGAGACACTTGCCCAAGGTGGTTGGGAAGCAGGCGTCTTACCACACAACCACACCTGCACAGTGTATTCACTTATAATAGTAAAAGTTTAATCGACCATCTCAAATAGGTAGTGTTTTCAGGTAAATATAATAACTAACTCATTATAGCAATCGACGGAACAGTATAAATATGCAAGACTTTTGCAGAGCTCAATATGTAACATGTATTGTTTTTGTTCTCCAAATTCAAGCGATGGAACTTTTGTTTCTATCTTAGAAACTATTTCCTTCCCCGTAGGAAAAATTCAATTAATTAAAAACACATAAAAACGAAAGAGAATACGTACGTGTAATGCCTACAATGCATACAAGTTAGTTGTACGGAAATTACACACAGCACACAAAACTGGGCGACTCGCCGAGGAATTAATGTGTTTGCGAATTCAAATTTTGATCGAAGAAAATCCAGCCTGAATTCTTTTATCGATTTTGTGTTTATCGATTTTGCTCGGAAGCTAAAGTTCTGATTCCGTGGCTGCATTAGTTATTTAAACTGGTTTTCAATTAATTGTCCCATTTGAGATTTCTACAAGACTACAAGATTTGATATAATTCCAGATAGTTTCTACGCTTGTGTCTTGTAGAATTTATTGCTCAGTGAAGAATTCACATCGAAAAGTATTTCACTAAAAATCTTCTAGGCATTCTATCTCCAGATTTTGAAAAAAAAAAAAAAATACTGCATTATGGACAACACTGTTGTAAGCAATTTAAGTCACGATTTCTAATTAAATATCTCCATTTAATTTAAATAAAAGGAAAATAGGGAGATAAAATCTACCATGTGATCATTTTTGCTGTATTTTTTCCTCTAAGTTTAAGTCAAAGGACTGCGGCCATGCTGGAGCACCACCGTTTACTTTGCTACACATTCACTAAACCTCCTCTGATCAATGACATCTGGTGGATGAGGGTGTTTGACGATGCTGCCCTCATCTGTGTCTCTTGTCTAGAGCTAGGTTCATCCAGAACTCTTGACAGAAGGAAAATCTCGTTTTGTTTTGAAAAAAGCTACATCCACGCCGTTCAGGTCTCTCAGGTTTTGTAGGAGGATGTAGAAGAGTTGTGGGCCTTTAAAGCCCAAGCTATTGCAGCATCTAGTCCTGTATCCTAATGGCAAAGTTGGGACCTTTGGTACAATGCAGTAGCGCCCCGTCCTGCTGTTTATGTAAGTTTGGAACAAATTCTTCCTAGATTTTCCAGATGTATATTCTTTTCTACTCTAAGCACAAGGCCCGAAATTTTGGGGGAGGGGGGGCCAGTCGATTAGATCGACCCCAGTACGCAACTGGTACTTAATTTATCGAGCCCGAAAGGATGAAAGGCAAAGTCGACCTCAGCAGAATTTGAACTCTGCTTGTAATGACAAACGAATTACCGCTAAGCATTTCACACGGCGTGCTAAAGTTTCTGTCAGCTCACCAGCTTGTATTGTTTTTTTGTGTGTGTTGGGGGGGGGGGCGCTATTTTGCGAATTCTTCTTGCAAGGTTGAAGGGGATATTTGTTTTGATATGTCTCTAGTGAGATGAGCTAAATAACAGAGATTGTTCAGCGTCTGTGGTCTTGTAAAAAATGTTTGTTTCTATTTTTTTTTTCAAATCATTATGTCTAGGAATGGGAGTTCATCGTCGTTGTGCTCCATTGTGAACTGCATGTTGGTGTTAATGTTATTGAGAAGTCTTTTGAACTCCAGGAGCTTATCTGTGTTTTCATTCCAGAGGATGAAGCAGTTGTCCAAAAATCTTTCCCAATTTTCTTTTATGTATCGGCAGAGAGGGTTTCCAAATTTTGTAAAAGACTCCTGATATATTGTTATTTCTAAATAGCCCTGAGTAAAGAAGTCTCATTTATCAGAAAAATATAAACCAGAATTAAATATGAACCTATATTAAGAATAAAAGATTTACCTCTTCTATTGTAAGATATAAACCAGAATAAAATAGACCAAAAATAAAAATTACAGATTTACCTCCCCTTTACTGTAAAATAAATGAGTGAACAATTATCTCCCCAAGGAATATGTCTTCCCCGTAGCAATATGTCTATTTTTCAAACCTTAGCTTGATGAGCAATGCGAAACCGGTTCTTCCTTTATGTTGAAAGAACGAAATCATATTTTGTACAACATTGTATAATAAATTTATCATTATGACTCTAATATACATCTTAATCCTGTAAAATATATCCTCTGTGTTTTTCCACTTTTCTCTTTCTCTTTCTGTATGTATGTATGTATATATATATATATATATATATATATATATATATATATATATGAGTGTGTGTGTATATAGGCAACACCTTTTCTCACGCGTACATACTCGCAGGCACACAAATAAGCAATCATGTGTGTATATGTTTAAGCGTGTAAGCATGATCATATGTGTATGTCTGTGTGTGTCTCTATGTCTGTCTGTCTTTCTCTCTCTCTCACACTATATATATATACAGGGTGGGCCAAAAGTCACCTGACAGTTAACCAAGAACATCTAATTCCAAGATTTATTTATGTTTAACAAATGAATGAATTTAATAAAAGCATCCAAATATGAAACATCCTGGAAATTTCTCAAACTGAAGTCCTTCTTGAGAGAAACCATTTTCCCATTAGAATAAATACAGAATTACAGACAGTATTTATGGCATGTTCACTTACTTCCGGGTAACTATTGGCTAACCTGTATACACGCACACACACGCACACACTAGGCTACCCGTGACCCGTTGGGTCACCTGCAAAGTCTGAGTTTCCCAGCAACGGATTTGTTTCATGGGTTTTTCATTTCCGGTTATTTCACATGTTTTCAACGAATGTGACATTGAAATCACGCGTAAACGGCTCATTTCCCCGGAAAAGGAAAGATTTGCCTGCTATTTCTTGCACGCCTTGCTACCACGTAACAGTATTTCGGGTCCTTTATCACAAATAGTTGTTACGTGGTAGCAGGGTGTGCTAGAAATAGCAGGCAAATATTTGGAGCTGAGATGCGTTGAAAGCACTTGAAAAATGTTTGTTTTGGTCTTCCCTTGGAACGATCTTTCGTTTTGACTCTCAGAACTGTCGCTTTGACTCTCAGAAATGTCATCAGCTGGTTTCGTTCGTTAATTTCTGAAAATTTTTTTTGTTTATTTAGTTTTGTTTTAAAGTGAGAGAGAGGAGAATGAACGTGTATATGAAATGGACGTGTGTGTGTGTGTGAGAGAGAGAGAGAGAGAGAGAGAAAGAGAGTACCACTTACACATACATGAGAACACACACGTTCACTCACTCACTCTCTCTCTCTCATACACACACACACGCACTTGCACACGTACATACAAAAAAGATGGACGCATATGTATTGATGTATGTACGTTTACATGACAACACACCCCTTCACTTTCTCTCTCTCTCTCTCTTTCACACACGTCCATTTCATATACACGTACATACATCTTTCACTCTCTCCTCTCTTTCACTTTAAAACAAAAGTAAATAAATAACATTTTTAAAACAAAAGAAAATAAATAATATTTTTGACGGAAATTAACGACTTGAAAATAATTAAAAAAACATTAAGATATTGTCTGTTTAAAGAAAGCTAAAATATAAATACTTACTGTACAAACCACTTACATTTTTGAAATCACATTCAGTTAAAAATATCTCTAAATGATTTAAAATAATGTTTGTATTCTGTATGTGTTGACGTTACGGAAGCCATTTTTTTTTTTTTTTCGTCAAGAAATAACAAACAAAAATTGTGTTTACTCGTTTTCATTAGTAAATAGAGGTCCAAGTGTCACAAAAACTTGTACTGCACTGCCGAAGGTAAGTGTGAAAATAATATGCAAAAAATAAATTAAGATAAAATATACCATTTCTCAGATATTTCGGGTACAAACAAACATCCCTAGAGTTAGTATTATCAATATTAATCTAAGGACATACAGTCAAAACTCTTATTTAAACTCCCCCCCCCCAAAAAAAAAACACTGATAATAACTACAGAATTCAACCGTCTGCGAGCTTACGGGTTTTAAGAAAATCATTCCACAAACCAATATAGCATCCAGGTATATATTTTCTCGTATTGGACTCACGTATAAATATATATGTGTATGTGTGTGTGTGTATGTGAAGAGAGAGAGAAAGAGAGAGAGAGAGAGAGAGAGGGAGAGAGAGAAAGAGAAGAGAGAGAGAGAGAGAGAGAGAGAGAGAGAGAGAGAGAGAGAGAGAGAGACATATATGCTTATGCACGTACTGTTACGTCTAATATTCACACATGCTTTAACAATATTGATACACTATCTGTAAGTATTATTGTGATTCCAGTCGAGGCGCTGCACGTGAGATCGGTGTGTGCGTGTGTGTGCGCGTGTGCGTGTGTGTGTTTGCGCGCGCGCGCGAGAGTATTTGTGTAACGGTAAGTGTGTCACAGTATGTGAGTATTTGACAGCATGTGTGTGCATTTTGCAGCGTGTATAACCTTGTGTGTGTGTGTGTGTGTGTGTGTGTGTGTGTGTGTATTTATGCTCGGCCCAATGTGTGCGTGTATGTGAGCGTGCGTGTGTTTACATTCGGAAGTGTTGTGGCCCTTTTGTTAAGTGGTTGGTGTAATTCTCGAAGTAACACATTCTATGCCTGAGGGGACATTACCATCGTTTAGAATTAGTGCAACATTGAACTGCAGCGACTGCATCCTTCCATTTGGTGAAATCGATTTTCGTTGCTTCGAGGTGAGCTTTCATCGTACACATCGTTGGCGAAACTCTGCACCAATGAATCAGAAATTTGTATTTGATGTTACAGTTTGTCTTAATGGTAGTTAAAAATCAGAGTTTAAAAACCTTCTGCAATCAATGAACAGTCAATAACAGTCTCGAAAAATCTCGCCGATTTTCAGAATTATACTCGACTGACCTGAAACCCGTTGGTTGTGGTAATGAATATCCGTTGCCGCTGCCAACTCCCCCATGCTCCGTGTCGACTGTAATGCTGTCGGCGATGTTGTTGTCTGCGACGCTTGTGTCGGCGGTGCTGGAGTCGGCGGCATTGGTATTGGCGGCGTTAGTGTCGATACATCTACACATAGACACATACTGTTATATGCGCGAATAGCGAAACATAGCACATGCAAAAACACAAACATATATACACACGTAGGTATATATGTATGTATGTATGTATGTATGTATGTATGTATGTATGTATGTATGTGTGTGTGTATGTATGTATGTGTGTATGTGTGTGTGTATGTACGTACGTACGTATGTATGGATGCATGCATGTATGTACATACGCATGCATGTATATATGTATGTATGTATGTATGTATATATGCATGTATGTAGATAGATAGATAAAGGTACTGGCATGCTTTTATGCGCATATGCACGCACACACACGTTCACAAACACATACATATACATACAAGAACACACAAATATACATATATATTTATATATATGTGTGTATATATATTTATATATATGTACATACATAGATACAAATGTACAGTTACATGCATACAAGTACATCTCTTGATAAACAATATATATTGTGTGTGTATGTGTACGCATGTGTGTGTGTGCGTGTATGAATATTGCGTGTGTACACACGTGTATGTATATGTACACACGTGTATATATATATATATATATATATATATATGTGTGTGTGTGTGTGTGTGTGTGTGTGTGTGTGTGTGTGTGTGTGTGTGTATACAAACACACACACACACACATACATATATAGGGAGAATTCACAAAAAAACAAAAGACAAAGACTGGCGGTGTAGAAAACAAATAGATGTATTAGTATAACGCTCAGGAATTGAAAAAGTCTTTAACGTTTCGAGCCTACGCACTTCCACAGAAAGGAACACAGAAAGAAACAAGGAGAGAAAAAAAAAGGAGAGGAAAAAGTATATATATATATATATATATATATATATATATATATATATATATATATATATATATATATATATATATATATATATATATATATATAAAAGGATGCGTGGCGTTCTATAATATAATGATATAAATAATATATAAATATATGCATATATCCATACATATATGCACATACCTACATCTATATGTAAACATACATGCATATTTGGGGACAGGACATAAAAGAACGTTAAACACAATGAGAAACGAAAACATAGAAAGGAAAACATAGAAAACGAACTTTTTTTCGAACAACGAAAAAAGAAAACAGAGAAACGAGACATGCAACATAAAGAGTATCCCCCTTCGTCAGTTGTCCCTGTTTCATCTACTCCGTGTTTCGATCCTTCGAAACACGGAGTAGATGAAACAGGGACAACTGACGAAGGGGGATACTCTTTATGTTGCGTGTCTCGTTTCTCTGTTTATTTGTTTTTTTCGTTGTTCGAAAAATGTTCGTTTTCGTTTCTCATTATGAAAGCTACATCCTCTTAACTTAGCGGCGCGGCATCAAAGGCTGATAGAATTCCTATCAGGATTAAACCCTTCAATGTGGTACCGAGATTGACAGACAGACAGACAGACAGATAGATAGATACATACATACATACATACATACATACGTACATACATACATACATACATACATACATACACACATAAATGCATGAAGACAACATGAAATGAGCAGAAGTTTAAGCGAGGTTTCACGGAAAAAATAATTTAGAATTACAGAAAAAAAAACCCTAAAGCAACATAGTACTCAATAAAAATATTTTCTCGAGTACTATGCTGATATGAAAATCGAATGTAAATTACTTTAGCATCTATACTTACAACCATAAAAATAAGCATAAAATAAACATGAAAATAAACAGAATTTTGAGCGAGGTTTCAAGGAAAAATAATTTAGAATTGCTGCCAAAAAGACCTAGTATACGATAAAAAATATTTTGTCGAGTGTTATGCTAGTATGAAAATCGAATATAAATTGCTGAGCATCCATACTTATAACCATAAAAATTCAAATTTTGTATATACCTACATATATAAACCTATTTTTCAACAGTACAGACATATACGTAAAATTTCGGTGCTATGATTTCCAAACGTTTAAATTTTTTATATTCTCGAAATACACTTAGGATTACACAATGGAAAATATAGCAAAGCCCTGGGAAGAAATGCATTATGGCATTACATTACTGTTCTGATTTCAAATACACTGCGATTGATTTTATTTTCTATACTTTTTACGGATTCGATAAATTCAATACCAGTAATATACTGCTGTATGATTAAAAATCCACTGTGTCCACTTCTCTATAAATTTTTGATCCTCTACGAAAATCAGAAACCAATATTTCGGATAAACATGCAAATTTATACAATTTATAAAGAATTGACGAGATCGATATAATAAAGTCTTATTACGTGTCATTCATTAAAACAAAAAAATGGTTCCTGTTCAAATTGGCATTTTTTCTTTCTTGACTGTAAAACCTTTAAAAAGCAATGATTATTAAATTATCCAAACAAAAATATTTTCAACATCTCATGTCTATTTTGCATTCTCCGAAAAATATAAAATTTCGCTCCATGTCCAACGAAATCTATTTTTCTTGTGGCCTCGATCGTGGGTCATGAAAGCTGTAAGTAAATCTGATCTGAAAATGAACTTGCATTGTATTCTCACTTCATTGTAATTTCACCGCAATTACCCCCATGAAAAGTATGGAAGTGACCGGCTTCAATTTTATTTTCCAGTTATGAAAATTACATTGTGCCTAGTCAAGAGAAACTAGTAATATTGCAGATAACGACTACTTAACATAAACATAGATTTCTATGGCTGCTGTTACTGTTGTCATTATTAGCTTCAGCGGAACCATTATATTTATCAATTTTTCTTTATCGTTGTAACGCACCAAAACGATCTAAGAGTGAATTAAGATATTAACTATAGGTGTTCTCTTAGAAACCGATATCAGTTAGCAATGCATACAATTTCTCTAGTGGAGACATTTGCAATTCCATTTTTAATCCGGCAACATCGAGTACAAATGTACAGCTTAAAGAATTCATTAGTGACGAAATGCTTGGTTAAATATTAATAATTTATAATATCAGAGTGAGGAGAGAAGAGTGAAAGAATGAGAGACAAAGAGAAAAGGGAACTGGACTGTACCCATCCATTTTGCATTTAAATACCGCTGAGATCGTTCTTAACATTAATATGGCCTTTGATAACACGGTTAAATCGATATAATAGTTGTCCTTGTCAAAAGATCAAGACTTGTTCTCAAGCAGTCAAAAGTAATCATGTTTCAATGACACAATAAGTAGGCGGCATTTAACGTTACTGTGATTATGTCCGTTACAAATGTCTATATTATCACAGGGAAACACACGCGTTACTACTACAAACTCTATTAAGCACACACGCACACACTCACACACATACACGCATGTATATATATACATACACACGTACAAACACAAGTCCCCAACGCTAGGTTTTGAACGCAAATCGGAAAGGCTCGTAGATAATCGCTGTTGTATCCGATGCCCCTTCCAATTCGGCTAACTGCAGCGCTCTGGATTATCTCCCCGTAGTACAAAGATTAAATCGTATATTAATCTTTGAGTGACCATGGCTTCTACCATATTGTGAGTTCTTATTTCTTTGTCCTCGGGATTATCCTTCCGACGGATCTCATTATAGAGTGTCCTAGCCACAACATCGTGTTTCATCGGTAGATAATACCATGATGAGATTTTCGGACAACTGCTTATGATGTAGTTGATATCTTCAGTGTTAACTCCACAAAGTCTGCATCGGTTGTCACATTCTATTGCTTTCCCTGCATCACTATCTCTTTTGTACATCAGGTATTTGGTTGATATTTCCTGTTCCTGGATTGCAAACGCATACTCTTTAAAGTGGGAGGTAGTAATCCGGTTATTGGTCCATGATAAACTACTTTGATGATCGATGTTATTATCATCACGGAGCTTTCTACTAACATATCCATGCATGTACTTCTGCTCAGACAGGCTCATCATTTCCTCTGATACGTGACGGTAGAATCGTGCGACTTCTTTGAGCATGTATTCTAGGTTATCAGACAAAGAGCGTTGCTCAAGGAGCTGCCTTCCAAGTCTTATAATGTTATCAGCCTCATGTATGTAAACTTGGTCAAGGGATGCGCTTCGACACTTGGTGGTTAAAAGATGTCGCCGAAGGGATTTGATACGACATTCAAAGGCATTTTGGATCGATGTTAAGCTTCTGCCGCCTTATTTCCGTGTTAGGTAAAAGCAGTCTACGTCACTGTTTATGTGGAAATTATGTGTGCTTGTTAGTATTTTTGGGGGGTTTTCACATCAATGGCTCGGATCTCATCAAACATCCAATCAAGCAGCCCAAATGTTGGTATGAGTACTGGCACTGCAAACACATTGTGGGCCACTGTTTTATTGAATGCAGAGAGTTCTGAGTTTCAAATTTTCTTTGTTCGGTTGTGATATTCTTTAGTGACACGTGTTTTGTTACAGGTGCCATTGTAAAATATATTTTCATCCACCCCAAGATACCTGTAACATTCCTTGTCAGATCCAAGGAAAACAGTAAAGTTACTAGTCTGGTTTATAGTTTTCCCCCTTTTCACAACCACACAACAACATTTATCCTGACCAAACTCCAACCCAACATCCTTTGTGAATGTTGTAACTAGGTCAAGGCTCTTTTTCATCTCATGCATATTCTTTGCATAAAGTTTTAAGTCATCCACAAAGAAACAGAGTGTAATTTTGGTATTTCTGTTTCCTTGTGAACCAGTGAGATATCCATGTATGTATGTATGTATGTATGTATGTATGTGTGTGTGTGTGTGTGTGTGTGTGTGTGTGTGTGTGTGTGTGGCGGTCGACAGATTTCCAAAGATTCTCTCTACCAAATTTCACTCAGATCGTCTCTGACTTTGGTACAAGTTATTTGTCTTGAAAGTTGCGTGGTACACTCAAACGCGGCTGGGTAAAATTGTGAAGTGAACGTCTCAATCACATGATCATAAGCTTGTGCGTTAGGAGAAGAAAAAGAAGAAGAAGAAGAAGAAGAAGAAGAAGAAGAAGAAGAAGAAGAAGAAGAAGAAGAAGAAGAAGAAGAAGAAGAAGAAGATGATGATGATGATGATGATAATGATGATGATGATGATGACGATGATGATGATGACGATGATGATGATGACGATGATGATGAAGTAAACGCTGGTGATATTTAAGTCTGTTTACGAACAAAACAAAGGAGGTTAATTGTCAATTTGCAAATTTAGTTCATGAACAGGAAGTGTGTAGTGTGGTGGGGGAAATCACTAAAACATTTTGAAAAGTCCAACTTCCGGTGTTCATTGGTGAGTGAGTTTTATTGTAGGACACACGAGTGTCTCTCACTTAATGACGGAGTATTTTGTTGCAAAGAAGGAGAGACGGGAGAGAGCGAAATAAAGACAGACCACTCCACCGCACATAAAAAAAAAGTTAAATAAATAAATAAATAAATAAATAAATAAATAAATAAGAGGAGGGGAAAAAACTGAAATACAGAAAAATTGGAAACACTGAATGCAATAAAGAAATATTTATGCAACAAGAGATGGGAAAAGTATATGTATACACATACATACGTTTATACGTATATACATACCTAAATTTATACATACATGGGCAGATATACATATATATGCGTGTATGCCACATATAGCTACACACACACACACACACACACACACACAGACACAGACACAGACACACACACACACACAGACACAGACACAGACACACACACACACACACACACACACACACATATATATATATATGTATATGCATGTATGCATCTATGCATGTATTGATGTATCTATATCTATATCCATACACACATACATTTAGAGAGAGAGAGAGAGAGAGGGAGAGAGAGAGAGAGAGAGAGAGAGAGAGAGAGAGAGAGATACAAATATATAGAAAATCGTGTGTGCATATAAACTTATGCGGCAAATATATATATATGCACATACATGTATATATATTTATATATATATATATATATATATATATATATATATATATATATATATATATATATATATATACCTACATATATATATATATATATATGTATGTGTATATGTATATATATATATATATATATATATATATATATATATATATATATATATATATATATATATATATATATATGTATGTATGTATGTATTTAAAAATATGAATGCACACATACAAACACAAGTGTGTATATGTGTGAGTATTAAACAATCTGTAATAGCATCGTTTACTCTTTTACTTGTTTCAGTCATTTGACTGTGGCCATGCTGGAGCACCTTCAATCAAGCAAATCGACCCCCAGGACTTATTCTTTGTAAGCCTAGTACTTATTCTATCGGTTTTCTTTTGCCGAACCGCTGGGTTACGGGGACGTAAACACACCAGCATCAGTTGTCAAGCGATGTTGTGGGGGGGGGGGGACAAACACAGACATACAAACATATGCACATACATACATATATATATATATATATATATATATATATATATATATATATATATACGACTGGCTTCTTCCAGTTTCCGTCTACCAAATCCACTCACAAGGCTTTTGTCAGCCCGAGGTTATGGTAGAAAACACCTGCCGAACGTGCCACGAAGTGGGACTGCACCCGGAACCATGTGGTTGGTAAGCAAGTTACTTACCACACAGCCACTCCTGTGACAAAAGTATTCGAGTAAATTATCTTTATTAGTAGGAAAACCGTGAGTTAAAAAGAAACTTAGTTTCCTCAGAATTATGTGTTTAACGACTTGAAAATCCTTCTCTCGTGAAACTAAGTTATTTTTTATTTTTTATATTTCATGCTGCGAATATTCCACCATATTAACTAAAAGTCTTATGAACGCTATGATCACACGATGCAAAAACCATTGACTGAGGCATGCGTGTGTCTATATATATGTGTGTGTATGTATGTGTGTGTATGGCTGGTTGGATGTGTATGCGTGGTGTGTGTGTTACTGTGTGTATGGGGAGCCGTCGTTACATTGTCTGATGAATATATATTTTGAGATATTTCGAAGATAGTTGACACTATTTAATTACGTCTATATTTGTTCGCTATAGTTGACTTCACCGAACACTCTACTTCATTACCCAAAACATTGAACACTGGGTCGATTCATTCGACTAAAATTCTTCTAATGACTGAAATAAGTGAAAGAATAAAAGAATAAAGAGATTAAAAGAATTACAATACCGACCCTTACCAAGGCAGTACATATGAGAAACCTCGTCGCAATTCTTACAACCTAGTTTCTTTTCTTACTCTTGAGTAAGCACGAAAATATGATAAAAGACAGACAGCCATGAAGTTATGCAATGAAATCAAATAAAGAACCTTGTGATTGTGAAAGAATTTCTTTACCATTCGGTCATACAGGCACTATTTTACTAACACACGTATATATTTGTACGTTGGACTCGCATCCAAATACACTACGAAACATACACAGGCACACACATGTTTCCGTCTACCAAATTCACTCACAAGGCTTTGGTCGGTGCGAGGTTATAGTAGAAGACACTTGCCCAAGGTGCCACGCAGTGGTTGGTAGGCAAGCTACTTACCACACAGCCACACCTGCGCCTATATATATATGTATGTATGTATACGTGTGTGTGCGTGTATATATATATATATACATGCATACACAAATACAGATACACGCACACACACAAACACACATACACACATACATATATACATACATACATATATACATACATACATACATACATACATACATATATATATATATATATATATATATATATATATATATATATATATATATATATATATATATATATACATGCATACATATATATATATGACCTCTGACCTCTTTCTAGCATATTGGATGTCCACCTAGTGGTCATCCCTTATACACGTGTGTATATATATATATATATATATATATATATATATATATATATATATATATGACCGTAGCCTCATGGCTGAGACGAGTAAAAGAATATACTACACGCAAAGTTGCGCTCCAAAGTTCGTGTCCTTAAGGTTTCGCGAAAGGCCTGGTTGGAGGCCTAACCTTCCAAGTTCTTTTACAGGGCGAAGGAAAACTAAAGGACCACTTCAAAAAGTGTTTGAATCTGAGAAAAGAATGTGTTGAATAAAATCATAATTACCTGATCCACCTTTGTTTTCTTTTACGGGAACTTTACACCATCCCTCGTATACCCGCTTTTTCTTTCGTTTCTTTGTCCAGTGGTTTGGACTTCAGGCCATACTAAAGTCCAGTGTTTAATGGTATAGAAGGATACAAAAAACCATTTTGACTTAGCCAGCCTTGTGATCTAGCTAAGTCAAAATGGTTTTTTGTATTCTTCTTTCCCACTTGGAGTGTTTAAATGTAGTTACAATAATATGTCCTTCTACTGAAATGAAATTTCAGTAAATTTTCTGTATCTTTGTGCAGCTGAAGATTGCTCTGCATTTTACATTTAATGTAATGCTCACATTGCTTAAATAAATGGAGTCACATGAAACGATCGTACTGCATTAACCTGGAATATCCTTGTTACTTGTTTTGATTTTAATCACCTTATTTTGGAATTGTTTGGATAATACCATACTTAATTCTGGTACCTAAACTTAAGTACCATATTCAACTTGAATCTATATAAATATATATATATATATATATATATATAAGTTATGAGTGATAGTGGTGTGAATTAGACCCAGATGTTTCAGGTAATGCTGAGTAAGTGCTATGGATAGACCATAGTTAAGCTCCAGGTTCGGAGATTATCCGAATAAGGGATTTAACATAGGTCATATATCAGCGTGTGAATATAAGGATTTACTTTTCGTAATGAGATAAAAGACCAAAGCTGTGTATAGCCTTGGTTTTTTTAATCTCATTACGAATATACAAGTATATATATATGTGTATACATATATATGTATATATATATATATATATATATATATATATATATATATATATATATATATATATAAAGAGAGAAAGAGAGCGAGAGAGAGAGAGAGAGAGAGAGAGAGAGAGAGAGAGAGAGAGATAGAGAGATAGAGATAATGGCGGGGACGGAAGGAGAGAGTCTCAGATTACTCATTCAATCGCAACTCGGAGTTTCTCGGTTTTTGTGCGTCCAGAAAAACAAGAATTTCTGACGAGTGTCGACTAAGTCACCGGACTCGAACAAATAAATTCGAATCACATGTCTTTGGTACTTTTTCCTGCCCGATTGTCAAATCACGTGACCACCCATCCACCCGTCCATCCATCCGTCCATCCACCCATCCATCCATGCATCCATACATAACCATCACTCCACTCCAAGCCGTTCATCAGGGTCAGTAAAGGTTATTATTTTGGAACTTCCTCTTCGGAAATGAACGTGTCGCCACGGTCCAGTGAGGCTCCTCGCTTATTACCGCGGCCAAACCATTAACAGAACGGCGCACCCAACTAACACACTGCTATAATAACCAAACATCAACCCCCCCCCCCCCCCCCCCACACACACACACACTAACACGCGCTTCCTCCGCCATTCACTAAAACTAAAAATATATTGAATGTTTTGACATCAGCCACGAGAGAAGACGATCCCTATCCCACACCTTTTGCCCCTTTTTTGTCCATCATCATCATCATCATCATCATCATCATCATCATCATCATTATCATCATCATCATCATCATCATCATCATCATTATAATAATCGTCGTTTTTTGTTGTTGTTGCTGTTATTATTATTATTATTATTGTTGTTGTTGTTGTTGTTGTTGATGTTGTAGCCGTTGTTATTTCTTTTTTGGAAACCATGATTATCACTCACGCAGCAACACATGTACCACGGTCGGTCGGTTTGGGCAGAATTTTCGCGAATAAAAAGCAGTAATATATATATATATATATATATATATATATATGAGTCTGTGTGTATGTGTGTGTGTGTGTGTTTGTGTGTACGTGCACGCATGTGTGTATGAGTGTACGTGTGTGAGCGTAAAATGACATGATGTCAAATGCTGAAAAGCCTGAGAAAGAGATAGGGCCAGGAGCGGAAGAGTGACAAATTAGAGACAGAGAAAGAGGAAAACAGGGAGAAAGAGAGAGAGAGAGAGAGAGAGAGAGAGAGAGAGAGAGAGAGAGACGGAGAAAGGGAAACAGCGCGTGCATGAGCATGGTCAGGGACAAAATTGAGGGATTTATAAGTTCGTGTTTTCCGTGATTTTCTATAAAAGAATTATATAAAAAAAAACCTTAAGTGAAGAGAAGAGAGAGAGAGAGAGAAAAGAAACATCACTAGTGAGACAGAGACAGGCAGGCAGACAGACAGGGAGGGAGAGAAAGAGAAACAGAGAGAAAGAAATGGAGAGATCAGAGTCGACGTGTGTGTGTGTGTGTTTGGCCGTTTCCCGCTTGAGAACCGGTGTAGGTTTGTTTACGCTCCTGTAATATAGCAGTTCAGCTGAAGTAACCGATAGAAAAAGTAGCAGGTTTTAAAGAGGAAAATAAGTGCTGGCATCAAATATTTCGACTAAAACCCTTTGTGGTGATGGCCCAGTTAGTATGGGCGCAGTCCAATAAATGAATTAAATAAAAGAAAAAAGAAAAAAGAAAAAAGATAGATAGATATCTTTTTATTATAGCCACCGAGGGCTAAATACAGAAAATAGACAAATTACAATGTAGAGCTTTTCTTTGGGGGGAAAGGGGGGATAATTTCGATCAAAAGGGATCGCGGGAAAAAAAAGGGGCGGTGATCAATAGGGATCGTGTATCACAGTCAATGTAAAAAAAACGGGGGACAGATTAGGTTTATCCGTGGAGAGAAAAGCCTACGGAAACGACCATGGTCACCTCAGACTTCTTTTTTAAAGGTACATGAAAGTAAGTACCTTCTCTCTTTTTGTCTCTTTTTGTTACAAGTCTATGCTAGATAGATAGATAGATAGATAGATAGATAGATAGATAGATAGATAGATAGATAATAAAAAAAAGCGGAGAAAAAGACAAGATAAAACCAACATCGCGAGTATGTGGTACATGCAAAGTATGTACACAGCCTTGTGTCTAAAGTCGAAAGGATTGCTACTGCATCTCTTCAGGCGGTGTTCTGCCAGAATCGTTAGCGCGTCGAACAACAATGCTTAGCGGTATTTCTTCCGTCTTTACGTTCTCATTCAAGGTTCACTTAGCTTTTTGGATCTATAAAATAAGTACCAGTTGCACATTGGGACTCGATATAATCAACTAGTCCTCTCCATAAAAAAAATTTCAGGTCTTGTGCCTATAGTAGAAAGAATTATTGCAGCTTAGATTTATTTTTACTTACGTCTGTTTGGTCATAATTGAATCAATGTCATCGATACCTCAGTCAAATATTCATCTCCACGTTGGTTTCCGACTTCTGGAGACAAAGTCTAATATGGACAGGGCTTAAATTAGATTAAATTGATGTTTTTAGCTTCAGTAATAAATAGTCACCCGGTGGATTCGATTTCGGATTAATGTTTCCTCCAAGCATGTGCGTGCACACATATTTAACAAGAGAAGAGAAGAAAAATTGTGCGTAAAGAAGATTTTCAAGAAGAAACCAGATTTTTTTTTTAACGGAAGGAATTTGAGTGATGGTTACCTGCATAACGGCACATATTCTTTGTAAACAAAAGCAAAAATTGCATTGTATGCCAATTTTATGCAAATTTTCCTGTACACTCACAGTAAAAATTTTAAAATAACATTACAGGCATTTAAAAAAAACAAAGTAAAAAATACAATGGATCTTTTAATCTCTTGTCTAGTACTTCCTATCAAAACCTTCAAATGTGTCACCCTTTTTTCGTCTCAGGCACATTTCTCTGTTGGGTTTCCTGTTAATCGTAAGTTTTTTATTCTAATAGCTTCTTTCCTCGAACTGTTGATCTCCTGAACTGATTACCATTGTTTTACCCCAATGGTTCTTCACCATTTTGTTCATCTATGGACCCCTGTGATTACTATTTTACTCGGGTAGACCCTCGATGTCTAAAAATCTTATATTTTTATCATTAAATATTAGGAATAGTTTAAAAAATTAAAACATGTTGTGTATTACAAAAGTAGAAGTTATTTATTACATATAAACTTTAATAAAATCTTATACGGACCTCCAAGGGTCATATGGACCCTAGCTGAGAACCATATATATATATATATATATATATATATATATATATCTTGCGCTCATGAAACTAGCATTATCTCACTCCTTCTCGCGGAACCCCTAGGAACCTTTCCCGGAACCCTAGTGTTCCGGGAAACCCCGGTCGAGAAACGCTGCTTTAGACTATTATATTCACTCCTCTAATCTTTCTGTCTGTGGATATCTGTTAGATAGGTAAGGCCCTTCTCCCCCCCACCTTTTTTTTGGTTTTCTTTGTAATCCTTTACACTTCAGTAACCTCAAGCTTTGTTCGGGACAAAATCCTTAAAAAACGAGCCAAAAGAGCTAAGTGAAAACGACATGGCATTTTAAGTTATGTAAGTATATTAAAATAATCGCATGTTTAAAATCTACAGTAAGGACGTGTTTGAGATAAGTGGGAAATGATCTCTAGGAAGGGGCCGTAGACGATTGAAATGGAGCTACAAAAATGCCATAATTAAAGCTTTTAAAGTACAACAGAATGGCAAAGAAGGGAAAAATTATATAAATTCCAACCGTGCCGTTACTGTTTATTTTTCATACCAAAAGTTACTATGAGTAATATCCAAGTTTTGAGTTGTTACCCTATTCATAAATCAATCAATAAATGAATTGTATTTATTAGATATATGACATGCAGCAGGCATCGATGTCTCATGCTTACAACACAACTTCACCGTCGTCAGTAAAAGGGGAATCAATTGAACGACGCTGTTTCTACTTTATTAACCTTCATCAGTGATCGAATATCGAAAATTTTATAACCTCTGCAAAATTGTATATATGACTATTGTTGTTACAATTATTACTAAATCAGTCAGACTTTGTTGAATGTTAGGAATATTTTCGGCTGTTAACTCTGTCCAAGATGCGGTTGTATGGTAAACCTAAAATACGCTAGTCATTCTCTCTCGTATCCAGAAAATTTCATAGCCGTATATATTATATTGGTGGAGGCGCGTGGCTTAGTGGTTAGGGTGTCAGCATCATGATCGTAAGATTGTGGTTTCGATTCCTGGACCGGACGACGCGTTGTGTTCTTGAGCAAAACACTTCATTTCACGTTGCTCCAGTCCACTCAGCTGGCAAAAATGAGTAACTCTGCGATGGACTGGCGTCCCGTCCAGCTGGGGAACACATATGCCATTGAAACCGGGAAACCTGGTCCAAAAGGGTGCATTTATTATATTATTTATATGCTATATACGGCAGCCAATTCCCTCCTAAATATCCCATTCTTCTGTTTCATACTACTTTGAGGAAATATCCATACATCATCGAGTGGCAACGTTAAATCACAGACTCACATATGCTCACAAGAATACAAAGAGAGAGAGAGAGATGGAGAGGGGTAGGGAGAAGAGACAGACCAGTAGATAGAGAGAATGATAAATAGACAGGAAGAATGACATAGAGAGTAACAAAGAGAGAGAGGGGGAGGGAAAGGCAGAGAGAGGAAGGGAGAGAAAAGCTGTGAGAAAGAGAGAAAGTGAAAGAGAGGCAGAAACGTTGACACACATATGCCGAATGTACGTGGAAGAACTCAATAGACGGTGGAAAGTAGGTTCGGCAATCTTCCACTTAGTTCCTTTTCGACATTAGCAAGAGACATAAGAAATGAAGCATTGTGTGTATGTATAAACATATACATACACACATACATACAACACATCGCTTTTCATTCATTCCTATATGATGTCATCTTCTATCTTTCTCCTATTCACTCTCTCAATTTATCGTTCATATTTTCTGTGTGTGTGCAAGTGTGCATATGTGTGTGTTTATATATATATACACATGTGTATGTGTAAATATACATACATTTATATATATATATATATATATATATATATATATATATATATATATATATATATATATATATATATATATATATATATATATATGTATATGTATATATATATATGTATATATATATTCATATATATATATATATATATAATGTATATATATGTATATATATATATATATATATATATATATATATATATATATATATATATATATATATATTACATATATATTATATATGTAATATATTACATATATATATATATTACATATATATATATATGTAGATATATATACATATATATAAATGTAGATATATATACACATACATATATATATATATACATGCATACATAAATACGTACATGCATATATATGTATATATATATATATATATATATATATATATATATATATCAGTCTAAATCCTTCTTTCTTTCCCGAATGTTCTTTCACAGTCACTTATTAAGACACTCTCTCAATAACTGTTTCATCTCAATTCCCCCCCCCCGCTCGCCCCTCCACCACTCTTATTGTCTCCTATATCTTTCATTCTATCTCAACTATTTTCTTTCTTTGCAGTCTGTATTTCACTCTCTTTGCCAATGTGCATATGCATGTGTATGCATACGTATATGTATGTATACGTATACACACACACACACACATATATATATATGAACACACAAAGGCATATATATATACATACATGTAAATATAGAATATTTATATGCAAGTGCTTTTGTGTGTGTGTGTGTGTGCTTGTGTGTAGATACAT